>NC_056522.1:361480019-361519593 GCF_019175285.1 Sceloporus undulatus | reverse complement strand
CTGCCTTGATCCATGGTGAGGGGTTGGTAAGAAATAATAATAATAATAATAATAATAATAATAATAATAATAATAATAATAATAATGAACAGCCAAAGGGAAAAATCAATCAAATCCAGGATCATACAAAGAGTGTCAGTAAGAACAGAAACATGAGGCTATCCATGGTCTAAGTATGAAAACCAGTTTGAAAATAATCAAAGTCTATAGCCAGTCAGCTATAGTGATTTAACCTAAAAGCAAGCTATAGTCGAGGAAACATTAACATAAGTAAGGTCAAGCAATGCCATACACAGTTTCATGAGTGGTTGCCTGCAACATAGCCTTCACCATGATAATTTACAGATAGCTGTAAATCAGTTTATTCTTGTGTGCCTTCAGGTAATTTAGAATTGGGGCTGGTGTGATTTCCTGCATGGCAGGGGGTTGGACTGGATGGCCCTTGTGGTCTCTTCCAACTCTACGATTCTGTGATATTCTATGATTCTATGATGGCCAAGGTGAATCTATCATGGGGTTTTCTTAGCAACATTTGTTCAGAAAGGGTTTGCCAAAGCCTTCCTCTGAGGCTAAAAAAGCTCACTTCTGACTTATAGCAACCCTAAGGCAAACCTATCATGGGTTTTCTTGGCAAGATTTATTCAGAGGAGGTTTGCCACTGTCTTCCTCTGAGGCTGAGAGAGTGTGACTTGCCCAAAGTCACCCAGTGGGTTTCATGGCTGAGCATGGAATCCTAGTTCCCAGAGTTGTAGTCCAATGCTCAAACCACTGTCATTCTGGCTTTCAACATATTAAAAATACAGATGAAAACTTTACAAAAACATTAATAAACATTATATAGAAAAATTATTTACTATGATCACAATCCTGAATCATTTTATACTTAAGTAAAAACTTAACCAAGTAATTTCTCCTGGCCCAATCCCTCCAAACCTAATGAACTTATTTCAACCATGCTCTGATTGTTGGCAGAATAAACTTGCTTCTTTCCATGCAGCTAATGTCTGGTTAAGCAGGTTGGGGAGCAAGTTTTGATCATCAAAATTGTGGCTGATTAGCTGTCAGTACAGTTACAGTTAGTTAAGTACCTAGTTAAGTATAAGCTGATATAGCATCCCAGGCCAGCCTATTATTTTTGCTATTGGCAGACATGGGGGCAATTCTTCAGATCCGTTTTTTAAAAATTGCTTCCTAGCCCCATGGTTGGTTTCTTCTATTTTGCAGGCAGGGGAATCAACCCTCCCATATGCTCTTCAAATACAGCTAATAGAGCCAATATCCTTTGTCTTGAGCTTAATATTTTCTGGGTTGCCTGGGCTGACCCTTGCCTTCTCTGTGTTGTTCTCATTAACGTTGTTTTCTCTTTCCCCTTGTCCTTTCTATTGCATCTGCAAAACAGACGTCTTCAATCAGGATGAAAGTGTTTACCACCTTCTTACCTTCTGCCCATACTTTTGAGTATAGTAATCCCTCTTCCTCTAAATTCCCTGATGTGATGCCACTGAAATGTGGCTTTAATTGTGAAAGTGTAAAGCTCATTGGAAGCTGGAGATGAACAAAGCATTCTTTGACTTTAGCACAGATCCCCAAGAGCTGAGATGCTGGCCAATATTAACATTTTCTCTTTCTTATGAATGAATCTGTGGGTACACCTTGATTCACCACTAGAGCCAGCTATAGTTCTTTTGCAGTCCAGACTGACCTTGCGAAACTCCCTGAAGCAAGGCCACTGAAATATAGCCTTATTTGTTAAAGTGTTGTTCCATTCTCTCCAGCAGATGAAAACTGGAAAACGTGTGGCCAAGGAACATTGTGTATGGTCAAGATGGCTAAAGTTATTCATGAGAAAAAACGCACAGGCTAAGAGGCGATGCAGCAGTTTGCTTTTGTCTGAGCCTACTGGGAACAGAAAAATTACTCCCTTCCTCTTCTCTCTCCCGTCACAAGTACAAACTCCTGAGTGAAAACTACTTTAAAAAAAATTAAATTAATATTTCCAAAAAACCCAATAAAATCACTAACAAACATATTTTCATAGCTCAATAGACATATTGATTTTGAATACTTTTAATAACTTCCTGTTCTTCAATCTTATGTATAGAAATAATCTCTGCTGGTCTGTTTCCACCTCAGGTAACTAAACATTACATTTCTGTCTAATGGAAAATAACGTAAAAAGAAAAATCGTTTTCTTTTAAGTTACTTCTTGTATATTGTGTATCTTAATACACAGATTTCTTTTGAATTTATCAACTCTTTTCTTTAGTGGTTACTTTTGTAATTTGAACTCAGTTTCCAACTACTGAAGTATGCTGAGGAAAAATTGGGAAGTGGGAGGAAGAAAGAGAAGCTGGAACATGTTAAAAGCAGCTGAAAGAGTTGGACAACAGAGGATTAATAGGGACAGTTGCTGTCAAGTCAGGACAGTTGGAGGGTATGCTGTTTACAAAGAAATGGGGTGATGGTGAGTTACAGTGTTCTTTCTTAATGAATGGTGATTGAGGTAGTACCACTTTTGGAGGAGATTACTCAGAATCCCTTCCTCCACCGCTGCAACTAGGAGTTGTAGTTCAAAAAACTAACTGTACAGATCTGGCCAAACTTTGACTTTTTTGCACCTTGAGAGCGTTACTTGAACCAGCTAAAATTACTGTACTGTAGGGTGACTCTTGAGTTATCCATCAGTTATTGGGCTATCATTTCATGCAGAGTTATTTTAGTTTTCAGTTGGGCAGCTGTGCCAACTTTCAGGAGGTGCCTCAAACATTATAGAACAAACTTTTAAAGTACAATCTAAGTGCTGCTTTTATACTGTAAATTCTAAATGATTTGGACCAGGTTATGTAATGGACACCCAACTACACAGCTTCAGAGGCTCTGCTCTTTGACACACAATAATAGGCAAGATTGGCAACTAACAGACAAGGTGGTTTTTGGCAGTGACCCCACACATTTGAAAGTCCCTTCCCAAAGATATACAGTTGGCCCTTCTTATACATGGATTTTTTATACATGGATTCAAGCATCCACGGTTTGAAACATGTTCTAAAAAAGTATAAATTTCAAAGATCAAATTTTGCTTTTCCATTTTTTATAAGGGACACCATTTTGCTATGTCATTATATTTAATGGGACTTGAGCACCCACCAATTTTGTTATACATGGGAAATCTTGGAGTATAACAAGGCTCCATTGTATAGACATATCACACTATGCAATATTGTAGGATTGAAGGAAAGCTTAAATAATAATAATAATAATAATAATAATAATATGATTTATTTGTATACCGCTTTTCCTACGATCAAAGCGGTTTACAGCATACATATGCATATACAACAACAAAGCAAGTAACAAAAAAACAACAACTCTGCTTCTCTCCCCTCAAGATGGAGGTCAGGGGAGGGCTCTTCAACTTGGCAGGCAGAGGCCTGTTGTTTCTTGCCTGCTTCTCTCCCCTCAAGATGGTGGTCGGGGGGAAGGCTCTTCAACTTGGCAGGCAGAAATTCCTTTCACAGCATTGTTTTCAGGATTAAATTGGGTTGGTGGAGGGAGACCTCTGTGTGATGCCCTGACCTACTTGAAAGAGACACAAGATTTTAAAAAACCATTTATTCAAAGATTTCTAAATCATCCTTTAAGGTATAATACTCCATTGAGCTTTTTAGGAATGAAAATGTTTGGGCAATTGCATAAGCAGCAGCCAAGAAATACCAAACATAATAAAACACAGTCAGAAATGTTAAGAAAATCTTTAAAGGCTTTTTAAACAATCAATGGGACCATAACTATGGGCCCTATCATACTACATAGTTAAGCACTATATTCTATTTTGACACCCATGGCAATGTCCTATGGAATCCTGGGGCTGAGATTCTATCTATCTATCTATCTATCTATCTATCATCTATCTATCTATCTATCTATCTATCTATCTATCTATCATCTCTCTATCTTGTCTCAAGACTGGACATGGTGTGTTTATTAATTCTGCTGATTCATTTATTCCCTTCTGTATTCATTTTAACCACGTATCCTCTTGGGGGGGGGGAGTCAATAAAAGATCTGTATTGTTCCTGTATGGACTTGCATAATGTTCCTAGCTATATAAGACAGTTAAGAATTACTTAACACTTCTCTGTTTGAGGATGGCTAATACCAGGCTTAAGCGCCTTTTAAAGGCAATCAAAGTAAGCTGCTAAGAGAGCGAGGGGAAATGATGTTAATAGCAAATTATTATTTTTGGAGCCAATGAACACACACCGTGGCCACCAAAGCTCCAAATCCATCCCGTCAGCTACTTTACTCAGTGGCCAAAAATATTAATGTATGCTAAGTTGTGTTAAAATTAAGTTCATCAACCCATATTTAGACCAATGAACAAAAGGAAAAAATCAAAAGAACTGGCGTGCTCTTCAATGGAGCTGAGCGCCTGCTTCTCCAATGGAGTTCAAGGGGATTTCATTGAAAAGCAGTCCAATTATGGCATTGTTGAGGAAATTAAATATGGATTAAGAAGCCTGACTTTGGGCTACCTCAGGGTTGAAAATATTTTCCTTCTTGGTTGTTAAACCAGTGTTACTTTTCCCATGAAGTCATGAGAACTTCCCATGCTCTGTGGGTAATGCCATTTCAGCAAAGGTGGTTTTAGGGCTGAGATGAGCTCTTTTGGGAGGGACATTAAAATGTGAGGGCTTGATTAATGACTGGATTGGATAAAATAAGACTACAAACATTTATTTCTGCTATGAATTCCAAGGGCTGGGGTACAGGATTCTGGAAACAGGGTTTGGAAGGTCCAGCTTCTTGTGCCATCACAATTGATCGATGCTCTGGTGTGCTACAGTACCAGTCATGTAATGAGCAGAGATTGTTGCGGTACCAGAGCTCTCTGACCAAGAAGGCTAAATATCTCACAAGACTATACACCCCAGAATTCTATAGCATTGAGCCATGGCAGTTAAAGTGGTGTCAAACTGCATTAATTCTGCAGTGTAGATGTGGCCTTAGAGAAGCAACTCCATTTCTTGGTAAAGAGACATTGGCCCATAGTCCTATCTAATACTTCCTTAGTGATCCTTGGACTCAAAAAGCAAACCAAGTGTCAGGGATGGAATAAGACAGGGATAATAGCTAATCAAACATGGAATTCAACTCACGGTGCTAACTTCAGCATATTACATTTATTTATTTATTTATTTGTTGGTTTTTTATCCCACCTTTCTCCCAAAATGGGACCAGCAACATTGCATAATCATTTGGGATACTGTCCTGAATCAGAATTTGAAAAGTTCTTTTTCAGGAGGATGCTTATAATGACATGTTAAATTCATCCATAACCGAGAGAGTGGCATAGTAAGATTTCTGCTGAGGTCTGGATGGCTTGAGAATGTCATTGTATTCATTCTTCCTAAAAGACAGTTTTCAAGTTCTGTCCTAAATCCTATTGTGAAACTTTGGCTTGAGTAATATGCACACATACTATAGAAAGAGCTTGATGAAAGAAATAAACAATCCACATCTTTCTAGATGGAAACCTACTGATTAGTTGCCATCTTGATGCTGTCAGCAAAAATCAATACTTTACTATGTCTTTAATGATGTCAGCAGGGACATAGATGTGTGTCTGTATGCATTTTTATTCCATCTATTGTTGGACACCTGTCAATCAGAAGTAAGTATTCTTCTGTCTCCATAAACCTGCTTGAGGATGCTGGATGCAGAATATATATTACTCATCTCCCTCCTTCCTCCTTCCTTCTTTCCATCTGAGTAAAGGCTTGTGAAATTTCACAACAGAGACCAAAGGAGAGGGATGAACCCAGTCCCTTTACTTCACTCTTGACACTTACCACCACCCTCCTTCTCTGATAATAATTTCCTTGACTTTCTTTCCTTCAATCACCCTTCTCCTTAGTCTACACAGTCACATATTTTTCCATTGTGGCCCAGCCACTCTCTTATGTCAAGGGTGAGCAGCTTGGGGCTTTCCAGATGTTATTAAGGCTGCCACCTCCATCTCATTGACCAGTGTAACCAGTAGTGTGGGATCATGGGAATTGGAGCCCAACAACCAGGCCTTGGATAAGTTGATGTTTTGGACTATAACTCCTAGAATCCCACAGTCAGTGTGCCCACTGGCTGGGGAATTTGTGGAACTATGGTCCCCCAGAAATAACATTTCCATGTTCTGCCAACAACATCTGGAGGGCTTCATGTTTCCCACCTCTGGCTTGCAGAAGAACATTGTTGTTGTTAATCATTTTCAAGTTGATCTCGAGACACTCCTGTGGTTGAGACATCTATAAGACTTCTTATTCTCCAGTGCTTTGCTGAGGTCCTGTAAATTCATACTTGTGACCTCCTTAATAGAGTCTATTCATCCTTCCTCTACTTCTTTCCACCTTTCCTAGCATTATTGTCCTTTCCAATGAGTTGTGCCTTCTCATGATACGGCTAAAGTATGACAGTCTCAGTTTTATCATCTTGGTTTCCAGGAAGATTTCAGGCTTAATCTATTCAAGGACCCATTTTTTAACTGTCCATGGTACCCTCAGCACTCCTCTCCAGCACCACATCTCAAATGAATTGAGTTTCTTCTTATGCAGCTTCTTAACTATCCAGCTCTCGCATTTGTAACTGGAAATATGGAATACAATGGCTTGTACGATTCTAACCTTTGTTCTTAGATTTACATCATTATTCTTTAGGATATTTTCTAGTTCTTTCATAGCTGCCCTCCTCATTCCAAGTCTTCTTCTGAATTCTTGACTGCAGTCCCTGTTCTGATCAATGTTTGATCCAAGGTATGGGGACTCTTTTACTTTTTCTATTTCCTTATTGTCTAGAAGAACATTAGAGGAGACTGAATTTATTTGCTGCTTCTAGTCTTTGCCAGCCACAAAGCATAAAAGTGCTTCTATCCACATAGCCCTATGCTGGCTGTATAACCACACTCCAATAACAGAGCACTTTGATTCCATTTTAACTGCCATGGCTCTATCCTATGGAATTCTGGGATTTGTACTTTCATGAGATATTTAGCATTTTCTAGTGCACTCCCTAAAATGCAGCATTACAACTCTCTGGCAGAGAATTCTAAGTATCACATGAAATCACAAATCCAAGAAATCTGTAGGATGAAACCATGGTCATTAAAGGGATCAAAGTGCTATAATTGACCAGTGTGCATGTCATCTACATAACATTCTTAGTTACATTCACTGGGGATTATGTTGGCAATGCAGTTTTATATATTCAGGTATTATTATTATTATTATTATTATTATTATTATTAAACTTTATTTATAAAGCACTGTAGGTTTACACAGTTCTTTACATAAAATGGAATAAAATAGAATAAAATAGACCTGTCAGTGGTGTACATTCTAGAAAATGGAATATAATTCAAAATTAATACACAATATCATTCAACAAAGTATACAAACAACAGATTAAAATAAACACAGTCACAATGACTTATATGGAGTCAGGCTGCAGTTTGCTCCTAGGTTTTACATAATTTGTACTAATCCTGTGGTCCCAAAATTACAAATATTGATGTATCTGATAAAAATGCCTTAATGGAGATTTGTAACTGAACCAGCATTGCTGACAGAAATAGGTGATTCCAGTTTCTGTGCACTCAGCACTGCTATAAAGTCAACTTTTTACAAAGTCTACTTTTTATCAAGCATAGTAGTTAAGTTTCAGGACTCTAATTTTTGCAAAAGTGAAGGGAATGGGGGAAGACAGAAACATAAGCATAAGTCTCGTCAGTTTTCTCCCATTTTAGAGCAGTTGTTGTTTTCCCCAATAAATTGTTCCCTTTGTAGCAAGCATTAATGTGCACAGCTTCCTCCGCCTTTCCTACTTTTGGACTAATTTTGATTGCTGTTTGGATTTGCATGCATGTGTCTCAAGTACAGCCTGTTCTCCAACGTCCATGTGCTGTGAATCTGGTTGACAACAGCCTTGCACTTCCTGATTGTCCTTCAATGGAAATGTTAAGTGATGCTATTAAATGACTGAAACTTTTCAGGAGTTTTCTCTCCCTCAACTCCCCTACTTTCAGCATGGTGTTGCTTCTAGAATGTGTTTCAGGGGGAGGTAAGCCCAAAAATAAACACCAGGGGCCCAACCAGCCACTATTTAGGTTCTGATGCAGGCAGGCAAGGATCCCAAAGCCCTGGGGAACAAGGTTATCTCAAGACATCTTACAATAACATCCAAAATCCACAAAATATTGATACCTTCATTTGACCTGCAAAATGCACAAAATACACGTTGCAAGCTTTCAAACCTCCACTGCCTTCTTCATCAGGCAAATATGTTAAAAATCATACAAGAAAGAGAAAAAATTAAGACAATGTTAGTTCCAAGCCTGCATATTGTCAAGAAGTGGCTGCTTTCGGTTCAGGTAATATTGGAGCAACATTCATACTCCTTGTAGTAAGTCCCTCAGCCACTAAGCAGATGGGTTTTGAAGTCTGGGGTCCAAAACACATTGCAGAAATAATCCAGTCTGAGACGCTTTAACTGTCCTGATTCAGTGCTAGGGAATCCCGAGAATTGTAGTTTATTATGGCACCAGAACTCTTTGACACAGAAGGGCTAAATGTCTCAAAAAACTACAGTTTTGAGCATTCCGTAGCACTGAGCCAGAGCAGTTAAAGCGGTCTCAAACTAGATTATTTCTGCAATGCGTTTGGACCTTGTTAGCATCATGCCAAATGCTCATACTGTAAGTCTCCAGTATAGAGAGCCAATTTGTGTTAGTGACTTCCTTTGATACTCTTTGTATTATATTGGCAGTATGGGAAAAATATGAAGGCTAAGAACAGATTGGGGGAATGGATTTTCTCTGACCTGCAAAGTTCTCACAGCTATGATGAAAGAGATAGAACACATTTGCACCCTGTTTCGTGGTTTACTTCTGTACTTTGGGAGTCCATCTTGAATCGGCCCTATCCAAGTGTGGGATGCATACCGGCCCAGGGGGCCCATTTAGCCAGTGGTGGGGAACTGAATTGCTGGATAAGGATAGTTTGACTTGTTATTTTGTGACCCAATTCTACCAATGGCTGTGAGAGGATGCTGGGCCACATCAGCACAAGGACTGTGATGCTCCTCTGCTTTCTGTAACACTTGCTGCATCACTCACTACCAATAAAGCTTATCTTACAGCAGTAAATTTTGTCACCGTTCAACACTGAATGGAGTCTTGGGAAGGCATGGAACAATACCTACATCTGGCACAGAACACAGGGACGTAGCTAGGATTTTAGGAAGGGGGGGGGGTCCAGACTAAGTGCCACCATTATAATGGGGCTTGAGTGCGGTGGCGCAGCAGCACACACCATTCATTTTTCTAATGGAAGGGGGGGGTCCGGACCCCAAGAACCCCCCCCCCTTGGCTACGTCCCTGCAGAACAGATGCCAATCCCACACCTTGAGCCAACTAGATCATAGCCTCCAATTGTCCCAGTCAGGCAGGGACAGTATTGATTGATCCTCTTTTTCAGTTGCTATTAAAATATTCCAGCTTCCCTCTCCTCTTCACACGTTCCCTCTTGTATCTCAGCATACTTCCCTTGCTGCAAACAGTCTGCATTTGCACTGCAGGAATAATGCAGTTGGTTGTGGCTTTAACTGCCGTAACTCAATGCTATTGAATTGTGGGATTTGAAGTTGTGAAGTCGAAGGCTTTCATGGCTGGCATCCATAGTTTTTTGTGGGTTTTTTGGGCTATGTGGCCATGTTCTAGAAGAGGAACGTCAGGAAGAAACTCTTCTAGAACATGGCCACATAGCCTGAAAAACCCACAAAAAACTATGGATTTGGTTGTGGCACCAGAGCCCTCTGACAGAGAAGGCTAAATATCTCACCCAATTACAAATCACAGAATTCCATAGCATTGAGCCATGGCATTTAAAGTAGCGTCAAAAGCATTATTTGTGAAATACAGATGCAACCTGAGTTCAAAGTGAAAAAGTAGCTTGCATGTAGCTCCCCATGGGTGGGGAGAGGAGAGAAAGGGGTGGAATCTTGTTCTTTCCAGTAGGTACAGGCAAAAGCAAACTGCTACATCCTAGTTTGTGTCTTCTTCTTCATTAATGATGTTTGCTATCTTGAATATGCTCAGGTGTGGCTCAGCCATATGTGTCCCAGTTTAAATCTGTGAAATGTTGGAGGATTTCTTAGATTGGGAGGTGAATCTTTACTTCAAGACAGAAGTTCTCCACCCATCTCTGTCCCCCTAGGGCAGATAAGTATGGCCAGAAAATTCAGAAGCAGAGACTGAAAAAGTTTGTTTGGGGGAGGGATGCGTGGAAATAAAATTCCCAGTATCCCCCAGCCAGACTGGCAACTAGGAAGTTTGGAGAGCTGTCCTCCAGAAAAGTAATTCTTCCAAGTTCTATCCAAGTGGAAAGTCTGAAGAATTGTGAGAGCTCTCCCTCAGTTATCTGTCAGGGACTGCTAATCACTGCCCCATGTCCATTTCTTAGTTTCTATCCTCATTTGTCTTCCTTATATTATGGGACTGTGTACAATAGGTATAGCTAAAGCAAGTTATATAAAAATATCCCCTAAGATGAAACAATTAAGGAGACACCCAACACAATACAACAGACAGACAAGCAAACAGAAAGCCATATCAGATGCCTAGGTAGATACAGTGGTTTGAACCTGTGCAACAAGACTGCAGAGATCTAGCATGGTGTGTTGGGCTTGGGCTCTGCAAGACCACGGTTTGAAATCACACTCATCCATGGCAAGCCACTGGGTGCCCTTGGCCAGGTCACACAACCCCTCTGAATAAATCTTGGCAAGAAAACCCCTTGATAGGTTCTCCTTAGAGTCACCACAAGCCAGCACTGCAAATAAACACTACACTACCCCTCTCTCTCACACACACCATATGTCAGAAACAACTTGAAGACAAACAATAAAAATGGCAAAGCTGATGCTTGTCATACTCCTTGTGGAGGTTATTCTATAACTGGGTCTCTCTCCCTAAAAATCTCTTAACGTATCTCCAGACTCTGGAAAAGTTATCTTTTTGGAGTATGATTCCCACAAGCCCACATGCCCATGCTGGGAACTGAAATTATGGCAGTTGCATACCAATTTTCCTCTTGAGCTCTGCATATTTCTGCTAACAAGGATATTTGCAGAGAAGCAAATTCTCAAGTCATAGCAGGCTGATAAAAATAGAGGTGCTACTTCACGTGTTTGGGTCCCAGTCCATTGTGGGCTCTGTTAAATGCCATCAGCTTGGACATGAGTTGGAGACGATTAAGCAGTAAGTGCAGCTAATTTGAAACTGATGAAATATTAACTCCTCCTGGCTATGCCATAAAATATTCTAATACAGTGGCCCCTCCATATTTTCTGGGGTTAGGGGTGAAGGAATCTGCACGAATGTGGAAAATCTGCACATAAAAATAACACTGTTTTATCTAGAATCATAGAATCATAGAATAATAGAGTTGGAAGAGACCGCAAGAATCAAAACCGCAAATAATCATATCTGCAAAAGTCAAAGCTGCAAATGTGGAGGGCCAAGTGTATTGTCAAGTGATAAATATGAATTTTCAGGGGGAGTGCCATGTTATCTAGAACTTTGCACATGCCCTTTCCCCAGACAGGAGAACCATACCCTCTTACTGTTCTGATTTGGCAGGGATAGTTCAGATTAATCTTCTGCTGACCCACTTTTTCAACTGCTTTTAAAATGTCCCAGTTTCTTTCTCCTTAGCTTACCTCAATTGTTGCAAACTGCATTCAAAGTGGAGGGAGAGGAGAGGAGGGATGAAATCTTGTCCTTCTCAGTAGATGCAGGTAAAAACAAACTGCTCCTGCTTCTCCTATCTTATCTGTTCTTCCACATTAATAACTTTTGCCATCTTGATCTCACTCCAATGTGTCTTGGCCACATGTGTTTTCATCTCTGAAATGTTGGAGGGTATGGAGAACCACTTAACCATAGCACCTCCATTTTGTCAGGATTTTACCTTCAACTTACTGGCCCTTTAGTTACTTCAAACATCAGTTCAGCAGTTGGGTCTGAACAGTGCATTGACAATTTTTCAGTCTGCACTGAATTCATGCATTTTGACATCTGTCTCTGGAATATCAGTAAGCAAAGGTATCTTGTTGCACCTTTGAGACTAAAAGAAGGTGTAGCATAAGCTTTTGCAATCGGCACTGTGATTATAATGCAGTCTGATTCTGCTTTAGCTGCCATAGCTAAATTGTATGGAATCCTGGGATTTGTAGTTTTCTGAGCTATTTAGCCTTTTCTAACAGAGAGCTCCAGTGCCACAACAAACTACAACTCCTAGGATTCCATAAGATGGAGCCATTATAGTTAATTCTGCAGTGTGGCAGCAGCCTTAGACTCAAGGTGGAAAACTATCCTTTACATAAGTCATTCCCAAGGCGATCTCTTTGCCCAGCTGAGACTATTTAGAATGATTGAATCCAGCCATGAACCTTATGTGGACTATATATTGGCCCAGTACAGACGGGCCAAAAACAGTGTGGTGGCGCTGATACAAGGGTTTGGGAGCGCTCAGCAACCACACGCCCCCGAACCCTAGGACGTATGGGCACTGCCATGACTGTGCGGCCCCACCCACATGGGGCACACATCCATGACAGAAGTGCTGTACAGCGTGTGTATATTGATGCGCTGTGCTTGCATCACTGATGCACCACAGTGCACTAATGGCACACTCGGGTGTTGGATGTGCGCTCCTAAAAGAACCCACGTGGTTTGGCTGCTGTGGCATCCCTCGTGAGCTGAAAGAGGTGGCTGTAGACCGCTCTTTCAGGGCGGTCTGTACAGCCCCATTGTGTGTCTCAATGTAGTGTAATGGTTGGAGCGTAGGATAGTTTTTCTCAACTTGAAGCATTCCAGAAATTTGGACCTCAGGTATCCTCATCATCAGTATTGTTAGCTGAGGCTGATTGGAATTCTAGTCCAAATCATTTTCTGTTATTTAATTGTACTGTTTTTAATCTTGTAATCTTTTCTCAGTCCCAGTTTTGGGAAAAGGGCAGGATATAAATAAATATAACAACAACAACCACAACTTGTGGATGATTGATTTGGGACTAGTATTCAGAAAATCAGACTTCAACTATATTTGAAGCTAACTGGGTGATCTTGAGCCAGTTACTTTTAACTTAACCCACACTGGAGGGTTGTTAAGTAGATAGAATGCAGAGGAAGGGAGATCCACCTTGAGAAACAAGTTATCAATAAATAATAAATAATAAAACCTTAAAACACAACAAAAATAACTGCAGATTGATGAATGTTCTTATTGTTTGATGTATGTACCCAATATGTGTATATCTGGTTACTAACACACACATACACAGCATACATATACACACTACTATATTGTGTAATATTCTTTTTTTGTGATATTTGTCCTTAGAAACACTTGCATAGATATAAATCTTTTTTATGTTTAAAACTCAAATAACACAATTGCCATGTAAATATCTTTGCTGAAACATGCCATCTTTTGATTGCAGCTCATCATACGTACGTTGGAGGATCTTTTAGAAAGAAAAAAAAAAATAAGAAGAGGAAATAAAAATTATCTGATTTGTTTTTGAGCTATTTCTCAATGCGCTCTTATCAGCTAAAAAGCACTTCTGATAGGCAGGAGCTTTGTCAGAGAGTTGCCGTCCTTCATTCTAATCTGATTAAAGCAAGCCTCTAAAGAATGACCAGCACCCAGTGGGACTGCAAGCTATGATTCACTGAGAGATGATGGGATCAGATAACCTTGATTTACGCAAAGGGGAAGGATGACCTCTTGTAGGGACTTTCCCACTACACAGAACAAATTCTTTTTCTTTACTGATGGAAAGTGTTTAGTTTTTTGGGAGGTGGTGGTGGAGGGGGAGTTGTCATCCACTTTAATTTAAACTGATAGTATGTACAGGAAGTGGAGAAAGTAAATGAAAAAAGGGCTTACAACAAGAGATCATGGGCATTCTTCTGCATTGTCCGGCATTTGGCCAGTGTTGGGCTGGTTGCCGAAAGACAAAGTGGGTGGCATCTACACTGTAGAAATGATGCAGTTTGACAGCACTTTAAGTGCTGTTGCTCCATCCTGTGGAATCCTAGGATTTATAGTATTGCAAGGTTTTTAACCTTCTCTGCCAAAGAGTGCTGGTGCCTCCCACAGCTACAAGTGCCAGGATTCTGTAGATGGAGCCATGACAGTTAAAGGGGTGTCAAACTGAATTATTTTTACAGTGTAGATGCAGCTGTGGTTAATTTCTTGTGTTACAGATATAGTTTGTAAGTTACAGATATGTTCTGTTTTGGATAATGATTATCATGATTTATCATTGCCATGATTTAGCGTTATCAAAGTGCATGCTTTGCAAAGTACAGAAGGGCAGGTCCTTGTCCCAAAGAATGTATGAGTACAGTCTGAATTCAACAGAGAAGAAAGAACTAAGGAAACAGAGGACATGGCAGATGAGGAAAGCATAGACAGTTATTTGAATTATACTTAATACAGAGCTTGGAAGAATGATAGGAAGTGCTTAGATGATGATGATGATGATGATGATGATGATGATGATGATGATCATGATAAGTCAATAAAAATTCAGCCAAATATATTAACAGGAAAGGATCAGAATATGGGAAAATTATTTTCTTGGTTTACAAGTTTTCAGAGTCCCTAACCAGCATAATTAATACTCTGCTTTACTGTGGGTCAAGCTAGATGTTAAAGAGATATATATTCCCAAGAATTAACAAATTTCCATCTCAAAGGGGTTGATTCCTCATGGATATTTCAGCATCTCCATCTAAGTGAGATAATAAAGCCCATGTTAAGCTTCTGATGACTAATCACAAAACCAGCATGCTAAATGCAAGATACACTGTTGAGGACTATCACTTGCTATGACAAACAAATGACTTTCATCATCTGAGGGAAGAAATCTGCTCCAGGTCTTAGTCCAAAATGTGCTAAATGTAGCTCTCTAGTTTGACACTGAAAGGGTTTAATGGAGCGCATTCAGCTCAAGTAAAGACTGTTTATTTGGCTTGGCTTTGCATATATTTTGGTCTAGTCTGATGGTTTTGGCTTCCTCCTCCTTCCTGCTGTTCTGTTTTTCATTGTCTTTCTTATTTGATTTTTATTGATGACCATTTTTATAAATGATTTTAGGAAACCACATTTGTAAGGTTCAGCCCCCAAACAGCATGGGAATGCTTAAACAAATAAGCAAACAGCCAATTATTGATGAAACTGAGTGCTGTAAACCATATCTAGTAATATACCAAGTACAATGTAGTGGAAAGAGCATGTGTAGCTATGGGCAAATATGTTATTATTGTTGTTGAAAGCAGAGGACTTACACAGGGTTTTTTAAAGCAACAGTTGAAAATGCATATGCACGATGGAGAGTGTAGTTTTGGCTGACTTACTTTTGGTTGACTTGACAACCTTGTGTGCGTAGGTGCCTTCGAGTTGCCTGTTATGGAGCAGATAATCTTACAGCAAAGTCTACACATAAGTGTACTATGTTAATTGGTGCACATTTTTGCACATTTGCATTGACTTCCCTTTGACTTCCCTTTCCTGTGCAAATTCACATCTATTTGTATCTATTCACCCTCTCTTGAAATGCACATCCTCCAAATGCAGATGGCCACACATAGAATAGTGTACATTTCTGCTGTGAAAATGTGAAGGAGTATTTTAAATGTATAGACTACCCCAAACAGGGCAATATTTTTCTCTCTTCTTTAGAGTAAACTGTGGGGGGCTACATTATGATAGCAGAGCTTGGAGGAATGACTTTTGAGGCCACAGTTCCCAGGACTAAATTCTGGAAGCTGTAGCCTAAACAATAGTTTTTCCAAGCTCAGGATTGGGTAGCTGAAACTAGGGAAAGGAATCTCTCTCTCTCTCATCTTTCCTTTCTTTTTCTCCCCAACTAGCAGATTGCTGGGGAAGGGACAGCTTGATCTTGCAAAAAACATGAACTCATCCCTTGCACAGGGCTTTTGAAATCAGGATGAGGGCCACTTGAAATTAGTTACAGGATCACAGGTTGCTTACCCCTCTTTGGGGAAATGAATAAAAATGCATATAAAATGTACTTAAGGTCCTTTAGTGGGACATATTCCTTTGTTGTATGTTGTTAGTTGCCTTCGAGTCAACCTTGACTCATGGCCACCCTATCAATGAGACATCTCCAAGCCCCACTATCCTCTACCTCCTTGCTCAGGTCCTATAGGCTCAGGCCCATTGTCTCCCTGATTTAGTCTATGCAAGTCATTTCTGACTTATGGCGACCGTAAGGTGAACCTATCATGGGATTTTCTTGGCAAGATTTGATTAGAGGTTTGTCATTGCCTTCCACTGAGGCTGAAAGCATGTCACTTGCCCAAGTGAGCTTCATGGCTGAACTGGGAATTGAACCCTATTCTCCAGAGTTGTAGTTCAGTGCTCAAACTACTATTCCACACTGGCTCTCTCAACTCAGACACAGGATGGTTCACAACATGTTTAACTCATAAGATAAGATAAAATAAAAAAATAAAAACTTACAATATTAAAACAAAATTAAACAAATTATGCTTTCAAAGCACAAGTGAATTCAAAGCAACTTTAAAAGACGTCAACACTCTGCTTTGATCAGATTTCACCTGGAATACTGTGTCCAGTTCTGGGCCCTGTGGCTCAAGAAGGTTATTGACAAGCTGGAACATGTCCAGATGATAGCCACCAGGATGATCAAAGGTCTGAAAATCAATCTTATGAGGAACAACATACGGAGCTGGGTCTGCTTAGCCTGGGGAAGAGAAGGTTAAGAGGTGACATGATAGCCATTTTTAAGTATTCTATGATTCTGTGAAAATGTACAGCACACCACTCATAAAAATTTCTTCCCTTGGCAATCACAGCATTTAATTTATTGATTCATTCATTTTATTTAAATCTGACAAGTTCCCACCAATGTTCTCATGTGACATGATTTATAACAAAGTGCAAGTTTTTCATAAACTGGTTTGATTTCCTTTTACTTTCATCAAGATCTGACCAAGGATTGTGAGGCTCACTGTCACATCAACAAAGATTTTGGGTTTCACCTTTTTTATACAATATGAGAAATGTATTCCTACGTTTGGTAATCCTAAGGTAACCCTAACCTGGGGTTTTCTATGGAAGAATTTGTTCAGAGGAGGCTTGCCTTTGTTTTCCCCTGAGGCTGAGAGAGTGGGACTTGCTCAAGGTCACCCAGTGGGTTTCCATGGCCAAGCCGGGATTTGAACCCTGGTCTCCAGAGTTGTAGTTCAACACCCAAACCACTACCCCACACTGGCTCAAGGTTTGTTTTTCATATTTAATATTTTCAAGTTGTGAATGGTCGAATCCATGGATAAAGAATCTGTGGATATGGAGGGCTGACAGCACTGGGATAATAGCTCAATTTAAAAACAAAATTTGTGTTACTAGATAGACATTGTGCTGTTTTTGGGAGGGTGTATGTGTCTGCTCCCACCTATTTTTCTTTTTCTTCTTTTTTATTGTCTTGATTTGCTGTTATTGTTTGTCATAAATAATTTTAAAAACCTTTTCTTATAGTCCTTTGAGGTTTGTCATTGGCCAGAAGGAGAAGTTTTGGAATATGTGATCACTGAAGATTGAATTTGTGATGGTAATCCACAAGAGGAGACATTAAACAGCAGTTGGGGGGCAAGTGAGGTCAAACTCTGGGGTGGGTGGATGGTATCGTATATTTGAACCTTTCTTTGCATGGTCCAGGTATTCTGAAATCCCCCCTATCAGTGCCAGAGAAAGACGTTTCAATGCCTAGAAATGTTACTTGGATGAAAGCTCTAAGAATTCCCTAGTCAATATGGCCAGTGGTCAAACTGGCTGAAGAATTTTGAGATCTGTTGTCCCAACAAGTTACTTTACCAGACTTTGGGAAATTTCTGTTGATGGTTGCAACAAGAGTATGCAAGGATAGATGATCATGAAACACTGTGGCATTTTCCATTTCGGGGTGGGAAATTCCAGGGGAGCAGACAGATGAGTTGATCAATTACAACTCTAAATGCTTTAGTTTCTTCTTGTTGTTGTTGTTGTCATTGTCGTTGTTGTTGTGTGTCATTAAGTCATTTCTGACCTATGTCAACCCTAAGGTGTCCTAATAAAGAGCAGTGGGGCAATAATGTTATTGCCCAACTACAGTGGTGCACTTAGGTCTAAAACACACTGCAGAAATAATCCAGTTTGAGATTGCTTTAACTGCCCTGGCTCAGTGCTAGGGAATCCTGGGAATTGTAGTTTATTGTGGTACCAGAGTTTTCTGATAGAGAAGGCTAAATGTCTCACAAAACTACAGTTCCCAGAATTCCATAGCACTGAGCCAGGGCAGTTAAAGCAGTCTCAAATTGGATTATTTCTGCAGTGTGTTTTGGACCATTGACAATTTTAGACTCTCAACTTAATGGTTTTCCACAACCACTGCTCTTTAGATGGTAGCATGTATTTAGGGGGGCTCCTGCTCATTCTATTTGGCAGGTTGCTGAATTGGTGTCCCAGGTCTTGCCCTAATGGAACCACTGCCGGTTACTAATCTTTGGATTTTGGAGAATCCAGAGGTGGAGTCTCGAGAACTGATATAGCATAGTTAAGTGCATTTCCATATAATAAAACTCACTGAGGGCTGCAAGCTACGTCAAGTGCATGCAACACCCTAGCATTGCTTATTTTTCAAAACAGAGGTGCCATTAGTGGGTGCAGGGAGTTCAGAGCACACCAGGTGACATCCCAGTGGCTGGGTGTATACCTGGTACGGTTGTATACCTCAAGGGACAGCCACAACTACTGGATGAGTCAGAAAGGGTGTCACTTCCCTTTCTCACTTGTCCAGAAGCCATTTCAGACATTGAATTGGGCCCTCTTGAGGCTTCAGTGCCACCCCCACCTTAGCAGTGGCCATTCTGGGAGGTTGCAGTTTTTTCTGTTTTGAGTCTGGCAAGGCTGTTGGGTGAGTGGCCCTGCCAGACCCTGAATGGACCTTCCAAAGGCTGCAATTCCACCTCCCTCAGCAGCGGCAGGAGTCTGGTGTGGCTGCTGGGTGAACAACTATGCCAGACCCTGAACAAGCTGTCCGGATGCTGCAGTGGTCTGGCTCAGGGGCAAATGACCAGTTGGGGAGGGAGGTGAGCAAGGAAGGAGGGCAAGGCTGTCTGCACGTCCCACAGACCTTTACCAAACCCACACTTGGTGGCACCAATGTCAGTGACATTACCATTTCAAAATGGTATTGTTGCTATTTTGGTGTTCAGTGGCCCTTCTGTCCCAAACACACAAAGGCTGATTGCTACACAGCTGATAACCAGGAGCTAATGAGCACGCAAAGCCATAGAGCAGCTTACAGTTCAGCACTTACTTTACTTTAGCAAATACAACCCTTATGTCCCAAACAGAATTCTTCACTATCCAAGTCAGGTAAATGGCATCCAGTCAATCCAGTCTCCTAGCAAGGCCACTGTTTCAGCTTCCGAGGCCATTTCCATACTCTGGAAGCAAGACATGATACCTTTACAAGCAGAGGCTCTAATCCAGTGGTGGGCAACTGTGGGAGGCTAGGAGCATTAGCACCCCCAGGAGACCTTGGATAGCTACACTCCCATTGCACCCTCACTCCACAATGCCCTCTGCCTGGGGGACAATTTCACTATGGCCCCCTGCCCATCAAGAGAGGTTTCTTTCTTATTTTTCCTGTTTTAGAAAAAGGTCTTATTTTTAAACCCCAGGGGGCTTGGTGACTGCAAAAATGACCCTTGGGGGCCATGTGCAGCCCATGGGCTACACTTTGTACACTCCTGATCTAAACTGTACTATATGTAGCTCACTTAGGTTGTGTGTAAATCCAGCCTTGCAGTTACTGTTGATGACCTCTGGTGCTATTGGCGTAAAGGACTGATTCCTCAGATTATTATTTAAATGGGTGAGAAAGCAGAAGGAAGGTTTTTCTAATGCAAACAGACATCCTTCTCATGCAGCCTTTTCCAAATTCAAACGGAGCAAGAGTTATTTTAAGTCTCCTGGGTGAAGATGCCATAAGATCAGGACTCTGCCATCAGCGCACTGGGTGGTCTGAGTCAATTCATTCTTGTTTCTGCCTTAGCTTCCTGTTGGCAATATGGGCAAGTGTGCATGTGTGCTGTTAATAAAAGAATGAAATGTGCCAATGCTGCACATGTTTGTTGTGTTGCAAACATGGGATGTTATTATCCAGAAATACACGTGCTGGAGATTTGAATGCTCAGACGGTACATTTGCTTCCCAAGCACTTCTGAAAAACACAAGGGGGAAGGGTGAAAACCATTCCCCCACTGTTCTCTGGAAAGTGGGAAATTCAAGGAAAAGTAAAAATCAACTTTATTCCAGCAAGAAGGAAAAGAAAGTGTGTGTGTGTGTGTGTGTGTGTGTGTGTGTCCCCCTCTCTACAGACTGAAAACCAGTTGAAGAACAGGAAGCAGAGAATAAATAATAATAATAATAATAATAATAATAATATGTTTTATTTATAGACCGCTATTCCGCAATGATCATAGCAGTGTACAATAAAAATTGCAGTACAAAATTAGCCCCTCCCCACCCCCTCACTCCCTCCAGACTGGATGATGACAGTTGGCCGTGGAGGGAGGGCTCTGTCCCTTCAGGGCAGTCCCGATGGTGTTGGACCCGCCCTCTCACTCCCTCCAGGCTGGAAGATGACAGTTGGCCGTGGAGGGAGAGCTCTGAATTATTTTTAGAATAAGGGGATGCAACAGAAATAAGAACCTAAATATCATTAAGGCATCAGATCCCGTTAGATCTTAGAAGCAAAGCAGAATCAGACTTGGTTAATACTTAGATGGTGGACCACCAGCAAATGCCAGGTGCTATAGGATATATTCAGAAGAAGGCTATCTCTGCATATTCCTACTTGAGAAAACCCAACAAAATTCATGAGGTCACCTTTACAGGTGGCTTCAAGGTACCTAAACACACACAGACAGTGGAGTACCCTGGGGTCTGTTTTGGCTTGATGTCCTCCCCCCCCCCTTTATTTGTTCATAAATTGTTAATGTTCTATAGCCAGACTGGGAATCATCCAGCATTCCGGATGCTGTTGGACTGCGTCTTCCATCATTCCTCACCATTGGTTATGCTGACAAGGCTCCTCATACTTGAGCTCCAAAACCCTCTGGAGGTCTGTTTGATACACATCCCATGTTTTATGCTATGTTTTAAAAAAGCAGCAAATTTTATGGTATGTTAAAAGCTAGAATGTTTTATTTAGCAGAAGGATTCATGGACTCTTGCCCATTTCATCAGAGGCAAGTGGGATGCAGTCCATGAAAGTTTATGCTTAATAAAACTTGTTGGTCTTTAAGGTGCCACAAGCCTCTTCCTTGGTGTTTTTTTTTTTTTTTTTGCTGCATCACACATGGCTACTACTCCTTCTCAAAACCATGTCTTGTTAATATCTGCATTTGTAGAAATGCAATTTTAAAAAGAAAAGAAATGCAAATAAATCAAAACTTGCTAATCACATAGACTTGAGTAATGTCTCATTGCTCAAATTAATAAGAATTTGAATCCTAAGTTGACCCACATGGTGAGGGCTGAGCGTTTGCATGCTCAAAGCCCTTACTGTACTGCCTGGCTGCCATCATGGCGTGCACTCATTCACATGGCACATGCAATAATGATGTATGCTGGGCACAGTGCTCAAATGGTGCTGCGCAGAAGGGGCATCATGACGCTGTGCCACAGTGCTTATGACATACCTTCCGGGATGCAAAAAGAACCCCCTTTTTGGGGCTTTCTTTTGCTCCTTCTGGAGGCTGCAGCATGTGGTTGCTATGGCCTCAATCCAGGACTCAAAGGGATGGCGTTGAACTACCCATCTATAAAGGCCCATAGTCTTTGAAGCAGCAGAAAATAGGCTCACTCCATCTTCGGCATGACAGCCCTTCAGATATTTAAAGATGGCTATCATGTTACCTCTCAGCCTTCTGTTCTCCAAGCTGATGACACCCAAATATGTTTCTCTATGTCCCCAACTGCTACAGCGACTGAGGATGACTTCTCTGTTGAATCCCTGCCTTGAGTCAGTAATGGGCTGGATGAAGAAAAACAAACTCAAGCTGAATCCAGAGATACTTACCATAGGTTCCTTAGGTCCGGGGAGGGAAATTGTCCACCACTCCTTGATGGGGTCACACTTCCCCTGAAGGATGAAGTTCGCAGTTTGGGAGTACTTCTGGATCCGTCTGTACGTTTGTCATCTCAAGTAGATGTGATGGCCAGAAGTGCTTGGTACCAACTTTGGTTGATACGCCAACTGTGACCCTACCTCAACTGAAGGGACCTTGAAGCTGTAGTACATGCTCTGGTAATCTCTCGTATCGATTTCTGTAATGCGCTCTACATGGGGCTACCCTTGTATCAAGTTTGGAAGCTTCAACTAGTGCAAAATGCGACAGCCAGGTTGCTCACTAGTTCTTCAAGACTTGACCATATAACACCTATCTTGAAAGATCTACATTGGCTCCCAATTAGCTTCCGGGCACAGTACAAAGTGTTGGTCATTACCTTTAAAGCCCTACATGGCTTGGGTCCGGGTTACTTATGGGAATGCATCTTCCTATACAATCCGCCTCACACTCTTAGAACAAGTGGGAAGAACCTGTTTGAGATATCAGCATCCAAATATGTTTCTACTTCCCAAAAGGCATTCAGTATAGCTGCCCCTAGACTATGGAATGGACTCCCAGAGGAGACCTGCCTTGTCACATCCTTGGAAACTTTCAAGAAGGCGGTAAAGACAGAGCTCTTTTGCTGCACATACCCTCCTGACCTCCTATGAAGACCACTAGTATGGAACGAGAACAGCTGACCCTGTGATTGATTGATGTTTTATGTTTTTATGTTTCTATGCTTTTATGTTCTTATGTTTTTACATTTTTAGCTGTGGTTTTAATTGTGCAGTAACTAATGCTGCAATATTGTAAGTGTAATTTTAACTCTGCTGTGATCCCGCCTCAATCCATTGGGAGAGGTGGGAAGATAGAAATAAAAATTATTATTATTATTATTATTATTATTATTATTATTCATTCATTCATTCATTCATTCACAGGTCCCTAAACCCTTCCTCATAAGCATCGTTCTCCAGAAATTTGATCATCTTGGTTACCCTTCTCTGGAGATGTTCCAGCTTTTTGATATCCTTCTTGAACTGTGATGCCCCAAACAGGAAACATTATTCCACGTGAGGTTTGAGCAAAGCAGAACAGCATGGCACTACTACTTTCCTTAATCTGGGCACTATTCTCCTATTGATGCAGCCTAGAATTACATTGGCAGTTTTGGCTGTTGCATCACATTGTTGATTCATCTTTAGCTTTTGGTCTGCAAAGAGCCTTAGATCCTTTCCACATGTACTGCCTGCATGCCAGGTGTCACCCATCCTATATTAGTGCATTTCGTTTTTCTAGTGTAGATGCAATACCTTACATTTATCCCTGTTGAAATTCATTTTGTTAGTTTTGGCTTGGCTCTCCAGTCTGTCATGGTCATTCTGAACTTGTCCTCTGGGACATTATCTCCTTCCTCAATATAATAAACAAGTTTATATAAAAAATTATAAATAAAAAAATCACTGGGGTTTAAGCAATCCCTCTTTGTTCAGAGCAAACAGAGAGCCATGAAGATAACAACAACAACAACAAAAAACCCTGCATCAGATAGCAGTTCTCTGCTCAGTCATAAGCAACCTTGGGGTAATTGGGGTTATAACTTTAGCCTTTCTTGAACTGTCTGCAAGAGGTTATTGCTATTGATGACAGGGTGACTTGGATGTCTTTCATTCATAGGGTCAACATGAGTTGAAGTCAAATTGAGAGCAGTTAACAACAACAACAACAGAACTGTGATGTTTTGGATTTCCCTTACGGTGGGACCATGTATACAAATTATGATAAAGGGCAGAGATGTTTGTGAGCAGTTCTCTCCAAAAGACAAGGTGTGTTGGAGATTAATGGATCTATAGTGCAACTGAAGCAGCTGGATTCTCCACCGTATAAGTTTTGTGGGGATGAATCTGAAGGATCTTCTTTTGGTAGTCTATTAATAAACTTGATACATTTAGAATCTATGATGAGAACATGTTTGTGATGCTTTTTAAATGCATGGTGCAAACCAAGCAACAGCACCCGCTGTCCTGTTTTTATTTGAGAATAAATCCCATTAAACTCATTAGAACACATGCGTATTAAACATTGTATACATGGGAAGAGTTGCAAAATAAATAATGTTAGTTGACAGTACATTAACATGACTAGTGTAATGTTTAGATAAGGATGGGGCAGGAGAAGAGGATGATAATAATCTTTTCCAAAATTGGGATTCAATGTGGCTTACAAATTAAAACAGATGCAACACAGGTGTGTGTGTACACACACACACACACACACACACACACGATCAACCTTAAAACAAAATTTCATTATTAACAACACTAAACTAATTCAAAACATACAATTAAAAAGCAAAAAAGAAATTAAAAATACATTTTTATCAGTATAGCACATTTGTAAAAGCCCTTATTTTAAAATACTCAGTTCTCAAAATTCAGTTGGAATAAAAAAATCTTTGTATGGAAAGAAAGCCAGGAGGGAGCCATTCTAGCCTTTGTAGGCTACTTTGTAGGTAGGGATTTCCAGAGCTTAGAGGCAGCCACTGAGAAGGCCTTATCATATATCTGTACTAAGTGTGCCTTTGAAGGTGGATGGATGGGGGGGGGGAGCCTCTCTTGAGGATCTGATGGCCCAGATAGGCTAATATGAGGAGATTTTGGGGCTCAATAGACCGCCCCTTTTAGTGCTGGATCAGGGCTGCGGCCCTGATCTCACCTTTCTCAGCACAAAAAAGGAGCCACTTTTTGCTGGAAAGGGCACCATAGCCACTGATGCGCAGCTTTCCCATGCTCCTTTGGTGCTGTGTCATGTAGATGCAGTGCCAGAGGAGCACCGTGATGTCAAGCGCCATGTAGTTCAGTAGGCGGCATCACGCTGGCTTGGAGGTGGAGTCGGGGCATGCGTCATGTGGACGCCATGCCCTGACTCCACCCCCCAGGCTGGCCTTAATGGTTGGTCTGTACAGTCCCATACTCTGTATAATTGGACCGCAGATGGATTAGATTTTATAGGTTATAACCCACACTTTGAATTGAGCCCGAACATAGACCAGCAGCAGGTTGTAGCAAGGGATTTGCTACATGATCATTGCGATCACCACCACTGTCACCTGTCAAATTCACCACTATGTTGTTACATCAGTTATGAAGTAGCAGTTTTGTGAACTGCTTAAAAAAAGAGTAAATAGGTGCACCTACCATCTTGACCAAGAACAATGTCATACCACTTGGTTTCAGCCCACCTTGGGTTTCACATGCCTGATTGTATCAAAAGGAAACATATCTTTTGACAGAAGCTTACCTTACAGTGCAAACAGCTTAGCATGGAGATAGTCTAGCCCAGAAAATAGGGGGAGGAAGAGGGTAAAGGTTTACCTAGATGTCTGACCTAATCTAAACTGACCAGAAGCCATGCTGGCTGGGGGGACCCTGGGAATTTTTTTTCCAGCAAACAAAATTTTCCATGTTGTGGTGGTGTCCCATCCTCAGTTGTACCTCCTTGGTAGGGGAAGAAATGTTTTATCACTTTCCTCTCACTCACGGTTGAAATTGGACTGATGGAGATGTAAGCAGAAACGGAAGCATGGTCATTTCCCAACAGCAGACTGATGGATGTACAGTGGAACGGAAACAACTGTGTTTTCTACCCAAGCCTTTATATTTACTGGGGAGATAAATCCAGAGGACCTTGTCCTTCAGAAGAACAGAAGCAATGCAACAGAGCCAGTAGAGTGTAGTAGTCAGGATGTCAAATTATGACAGAGGAGGCCAAGGTTCAAATCTTCACTCAGCCATGGCCAGTCACCAATGTTTAGCCTAACTGACCTTGCAGGCTTGTTGACAACAAAAACTGAAGGAAGAAGGCTATATGGGCTTGGCTGGCCTACCTAGAGATAGTAGGTATTATATTCCAACACATTTGATAAGGACTAGGTTGTGGAAGGCTGGCATACACAGCTGCTCACCACAAATCAGTTGCTCAGTTGCGGTATTAACCAGCAGTGATTCTTGTAGAGAGATCTTGTAGCACCTTTGAGACTAACTGAAATAAAGAGGTTGGCAGCATGAGATTTCACTGTGATGCTTAACAAGGACGAACACTGGAAAAGCTATGTGGTATAAGGTATTTCAGTAAACTTTCACCTCTTGGGAACACTAATCTGGTTCTGTGCAAGGACCTTTATCCTTTATTATCACCCTTTCACCGGATCCCCTTTCCCTTCCGTATCCAGTGTAAGCTTCTGTTGTTAACTTTTAAAGTCCTGCATGGGCTGCCCCCCCCTTTATTTATCTGTACTTCTTTCTCCTTACATTCCCACTCGTACCCTCTGTTCTAGTAGTCAAGGTCTGCTGTCCCAGCTTAGGATCTCCACTGCCCCATCTCGGATTTGTCCCTTCTCAATTGCTGCCCCTCACTCCTGGAACCTTCTTCCCCCATAAACATGGGTCACCACTTCATTGATGACTTTTACATCTGATTGAAGACGACCCTGTTCAAAGAAGCATTCCCAGGCACTGTGTGAATATTTATCTCATATTTGATTAGATAGTGGATGTTGATGTTTTAATTGTTGCCTGTTGTTTTTTTTAACAAATTCTATTTTATATTTATATACCACCTACTGTATATATGTATTTTGTAGATTGTATGCCATTGGCAGGTTTTATATTTTTATTGATTTGATTATCTGTATGTACAGCACTGTATACATTTACAGTGCTATAGAAATAAACCATCATAATAATAATAACAACAAGGAGAGGGTGTACCTTGCTCTGAACACAAATGGGGACTTACGAGTAATGAACCTCTTCCCAATAGGTCCCATCCTATTCACAGTGGCAAAACTGTTTGGGGGCAGGGCAGAAGATTTGTGGGGCTGCAAAACTGGATAGGATAGAAAAGGTGCATGTGACCCACTGACCAAGTGTTAGCCACTCCTGTAAATGGGGGGGGGGGGGAAGAAACTTTATTTCTATAGCTCAATGGTAGATTCTTGCATTGGCAAGGGATTGGTCCATCGCAACGCTATAGTTCTACAACAATGTAAGAATACAAATCTATGTGAAGAGCTCACAATATCTCTGGTTTTGCATTCTTTAGAGAGCTGGCATGGTATAATGGTGTGAGTTCTGGGACTAGTTCTGGGAGACCAGGGTTCAAATCCTGACTCTGCCATGGAAACCCACTGGGTGACCTTAGACAAGTCACACTTGCTTGGCCACAGAGAAAGGCAATGGCACCCCCCTGCCAACCAACAACAATTTGCATCCTTTGTGCTATGTGGCAGAATTGGAGACCACAATGCCTCCCTCAGCCAAGTACATAGCCCCAGAGAGACATGATGGAGAGAACTAGGTAGGGATGAGGACGTGGAGAAAACATAGCAATATATTCACAGAGAAGAGTGGTCTCACTTGGCACAATGAAATAAACATCATCACTTGACAGCCAGTGTGGCATAGTAGTCTGAGCCTTGGATTATGACACTGGAAACCAGGGTTCAAATCCTGGCTCAGCCATGAAAACCACTGGGTGACCTTCAGAAAGTCACATACTCTCAGCCTCAGAGGATGGCAATGGCAAATCCCCTCTGAAGAAACTTGCCAAGAAAACCCCATAATAGGTTAGCTATAGGGTCACATAAATCAGAAACAACTTGAAGGCACACAACAACAACAACAACAACAATTCACCTTTGGTGCTGCAAAACCTTGTGCTTTTATCACAAATAGTCATGAAGAGCTATGGAATCCTGAAATTTGTAGTTTTACCCTAAAGATTGCTGTTGCCTCACAAAACTACAGATCCCAGGATTCATGGCAGTTAGAGTGGTGTCAACCTCCATTATTTCTTCAATGTAGCTGAAGAAGTAAGAGTGGCAGAGTGGATATTTCAATTCATCTTTCTCCAGCTTTAAACAGAATAGTATCCTTTTCCTTTCTCAATTTGAAATATATCCCTCCCCACACAACCTCATGGGGCAAACTACAAATTATTTTCACCTGGCATAGCCTTCAACGGTTGTTGGAGTCACGCTGTAAAACACCTGGAGGTCAAAGATTCCCAACCCACTCCCTAATATGCAGCAATAGCAAGAAGTATTGCAGTTGGGTAGGGATTCAACCATCTATCACCTTGGTGTACCTCTGATGCTCTATCCGCTATATCACATGAGTTTCAAGTTATAGGCTAGTTATTCAAATGCTCCAGTTTCCCTGCATGAGAGCATTTGGCAAGCATGCTCTGTGCATAACATGCAATGATAACTTTTAAAATATATAACAAATAAATAAGTAATCACTTGGGAGATGAGTAATCCCTTCTTGCTCAAATCAAATAAACAGAGAGCCCAGAAGACATGGAGGAAACAGCAACAGATAAGCATTCTCTGCTCAGCTGCAAGCTGTTGACTCTTCCAGGGTTACTGGGGTCATGGCACTTGAGGTGAGACAGGCTTTCTTAAAGAAGTATAGAAAGTTATGGCAAAGGGGGCATGTACCTTGTCTGAGCGGGAAGAGGAGCGATTGGATCGAAAATGTGTAGCTTGGGAGGAGGGACTGATTTTTGGGGACAGTAACTCCAAAAATGCTGGATCCTGAGCAGATACCGAGAGTTGAGGTCCAAAAATGTTAAGTTTTTCCAAACACTGGTAAAATGCCACATTTGGTCCTACTGTGTTGGTGTTCTGCATGATTTGGAGCAGCGTTTAAAAAATTACTGCTAAGTGGGAAGGAAGGAGGGAGAGGTTAATAAATACATCCCATTCCCCACCACCACTCCCTTCTCCTTTTGTGTCTTGTCTTCTTAGATTGTAAGCCTGCGGGCAGGGAACCGTCTAACTAAAAGATTGTATGTACAGCGCTGTGTAAATTTACAGCGCTATATAAATAAAGGTTAATAATAATAATAATAATAATAATAATACATCACATCCTCCCAAAAGACAAGGCCTGTGGAGTAGTAAAAAACTTTGTCAATGAACTACAAGCTCCATAAAAGAATCTGGGATGGGTTGAAAATGTTGCTTTTAAATTACAGTCTTGAAGGCAAAGGCAAACCCCCTCTGAACAAATCTTAACAAGAATACTCTTTGGTAGGTTTGTCTTAAGATCGCCATAAGACAGAAATGACTTGAAGACACACAACAACAAATGCCTACTTTATCTATTTGTGGAAAAGTCTCATATATGGTAGTTCATCGGTTCTCAAACTTTCTGCTCTTGGGACTTCCCTTTACATCTATATATGGATGCCGCACCTTCCCCTCAATGTAGTATATGAATAAAAATATTTTCTGCATTTAGTGTTTGTATTTTCATTTGCATTTTCAGGTATATCCATATTTTAACATTTTATAAGGAAATAAAATATTGTTCAAATTAGAGCAGTTTTATTTAAGTAAATTCAATATTTAACTCAAGGCATATGTAAAATTTGCACACAAAAAGTTTGGGAAAGTGGGGAAGAAAAGGAAGAGGAAGGATCAAGGTCTCCAAGTCTCGCATCCCCCTTGACAACTCTTGCACCCTCCTGGGGGTCTCGCTCCACTGTGGTAGTTCATTTAATTGCAATTTAACTTTGTCTTTAGATGTGCCTTCAAAGTTTGGGACTTATGGCGAGCTTATCATGGGGTTTTCTTGGCAAGACTTTTATTTGCCATTGCCTTCCCTTGAGGCTGAGAGCATGTGGCTTGGCAAAGGTCACCCAGCGGGTTTCATGCCCAAGCAGGGAAATGAACCCTGGTCTCCATAGTCATAGTCCAACAGTCACACCACTGTGCCACACTGGCTTTCGTGTCTTTAAATGTACTTTCTTTTAATTCATGTGGGGGAAGAGTTGGAACAATAGTTAAATGGAACATTAAATATGTGGTGGTTAGAGCATCAGAATGAGCCATAACAAATCCCAGATAGGCTCTTCACAAAACTCACCTGAATGACCTTGTGTCACTCACTGTCAGTCTGGCCAACCTCCCAGGGTTGTTGTGGGCATAAAGTGCAGAGCAGGAGAGCGATATATACTGTCTTGAGGTCACTTGAAGAGCAACTAATAAATAAAAGGACAATATACTGACAGGGCACTGAGTCTTAAGGATTTTGTGTGTGTTCTTGGGATCACTGTTTGGGACTCCGACAACCGTCTTTGCTAGATGACAACTCAGCAAGCTTTTGGAATTCTCCTGGGGAGGTTTAAGACTCCCAAACGCACAGTAAAGGCATCCTGCACAGGTAAAAGGTTCTGCTGCTTCTCCATACCAGAAGAGGTCTGCTTGGGTTAACTAGCAAATTCTTGCAAGGCAGTGGTAAACTTCAATACTTCAGAGCTCTGTATACTCATGTGAAGTCGAAGGCTTTCATGGCCGGCATCCATAGTTTTTTGTGGGGTTTTCGGGCATCATCTCTGAAGATGCCAGCCACAGATGCTGGTAAAGTGTCAGAAACAAACTCTTCTAGAACATGGCAACATAGCCTGAAAAACCCACAAAACTCTGTATACTCACTTAGGTCTAAGCCCCATCTAAGTGCACAGGTAAGCAGGACTTGAGTGCATGGGGATGCCTGGCACCTAGGTGTATAAGGCTTAACAAAAGTTTGGCTAGAAGGGGGAAAGAAGATCCTTCCTGGCAACTCAGTGTATATGTAAGAGAGAGGATACCCACCTGTCCTTCATATCTCCAGGGTGGGAGTTATAGTCCAACAACTATAACACTTCATTTTCAGTGTTGGGGACCCTTTGCTTTGGCCAAGCAGCAAACCAAGAATGGGAGATTGGAAAGACCCCTTTTTTCTCCTCTCTTCCCCTTTCATTTTCCCCGAAGATCTACACCAGGCGTCTCTTTTATTCAATTTCTCTTTATTAATAATGTTATAAAAAGTTCATAAAAAAACAGATTTCTTTTTCTTTTTCTTTCTTTTGTTTTTTTACAAAAAACAAACAAACAAGTGAAAGGAGGGGGAAAATAATAATAATGATAAAAAGTCCAACAAACCAACTCAAGAGATCACATAAATATAGACATTCTTTAGCACTTTCTTCTCCATTGTGGGTTGTTTTACTGGGAAGTCTAGTACCTCAGAACATCGGACTCGATTTCCTGGCGCTGGATCCGCCATTTCGAAACCGGTCATCATACAGAAACACTAGAAATCCCAGCAAAGGGCTCTTTATCTTGGTTTTTGCAGAAGACCACTTGGGCTTAGATCAGTTTTGGTGAAGGGTTTGGTTGCCCTTCAGACAGCAGTCACAAGTGCAGGGACAGCTCCCATTGGAAACACTCCAGAAAAAGAAACTCAACACACACACACACACACAGACACACACGCCTAGAAATGTCCATGGAAAGAGTAAATGCTTCCTCTCTCTACCCCATGCATCAAAGGGGGGCACCCAAACCATACAAATAATGCAGTTTGACACCAGTTTAAGTGCTGTAGCGCCATCCATTTGGCCATGAAAAGCCAAAGGATGACCTTGGGCAAGTCACACTCTCTCAGCCTCAGAGGGAAGCAAGACAAAAACATAGGTTCACCTTAGGGTCGCCATAAGTTGAAACCAATTGAAGGCAAACAACACACACAGCTCCCTCCTATGGCATCCTGGGATTTGTAGTTTTGGATGGCCCATTTCTCTCTCCAAGAATCCTGGGGCCTCCCCAGACTACAAATCCCAGGGTTCTGTAGGCATTTAAAGTGGGGTCAAACTCCATGATTTCTACTGCTCCCCAGAGAGATCCAGTCCATTCACGCACGCATACGCACACGCAGAGGCCGTTCCTTTCGGTCTTTTTTTTAAAGAAAAGTAAAAAAAGACATTTATTTTAATAATAATAATAATAATAATAATAATAAAAAGACCTGCATGTAGGAAGGAATGTTAACAAGAGAGGTTCAGCAAATCAATGTGATTCCAATGGTGCGTGCAAAAGAATAACAATAATACAGATAATAATAATAAGAAGAAGAATCATAACCACAACGACAATAATAATAAAAAAATAAAGAGTCTTAGGGCACATCTCTCATGAAAACTCACACAGCATCATAGATTCCTAGAGTTGGAAGAGACCTGCAAAGGCCATCCAGTCCAACCCCATCCTGCCATGCAGGAACTCTCAGTCAAAGCATCCCCACTGACAGATGGCCATCCAGCCTCTGCTTAAAGACCTCCAGGGAAGGAGACTCCACTGCACTCCATTGAGGGAGTGTGTTCCACTGTCCAACAGCCCTTACTCTCAGGAGGTTCCTCCTAATGTTGAGGCGGAATCTCTTTTCCTGGAGCTTGCATCCATTGGAGGCCACTTGGGAGTTTAGGGGTTGGACGGGGCGGGTGGAAAAGGGGATAAAAACAAAGCCTCACAGGATAAGAGCTGGAAGAGACCCCCAAAGGCCACCCAGCCTGACCCTTTGCCAGGCAGGAACACAGGACTGAAGCTCTCCCATCCAGCCTCTGTTGAAAAGCCTCCAAAGAAGGAGACTCCAACAGCCCGTACTGCCAGGAGGATCTTCCTAACGTTTAGTCGGAATCTCTTTCCCTTGGCTTTGCATCTCTTGGGGGGCCACTTGGGAGGGGAAAAGGGGGGCCAGGAGAGGCTGCTGGAACTGGGAGGGTCCTCGGAAGTCCTCCATCCCAGTCCCCCGCCATGCAGAAATACACAATGAAAGCCCTCCCAAGAGATGACTTCCAAGGGATGGCAAGTGTTCCCCATCACAAGCCCTTACTCTCAGGAGGTTCTTCCTAGCGCTTCGACGGGGTCTCTCTCTTTCCCTTCGGAGGCCCCTTGGGAGGAGAAGGGGGTCCCTCCAAGGCCTCCCTGTCCGCTCCATCCCCGGCGGGGCCTTCCCTTTAGGCCGGACGGGTGACGCGGACGGCGCTGGGCCCGTCGGGGGCCGGCCCTTCGCGGAGCCGGCGGGGCGGGGTGGGTGCGGTGGGGTGCGGAGGGTAGCGTCGGACGCGGCGCGGAGCTCGGCGATCTTGTAGCCCTCGGGCCCTCGGCCGCCCTGTAGAGGACGGTGCGGTGCTGGACGACGTAGAGGCGCCTCGAAGTAGGCCCCGTAGGCGGCGCTGGAGGCGTTTGTCCATGGGTCGAAGGCCAGCGGGCAGCCGGGCGGCAGGGCGGCGTCGCGGAGCAGCTCGGCGGCGCGGAGGGGGTCCTGGAGGCAGGTGTGGCGCGGGATCTGGAAGGCGGCGTCGGAGCTGACCCAGCCGTCCGAGGGTGCGCCTCCTCGATGTAGACCAGGAGGAAGTCGGCCACGTCCAGGCAAGGAAGCGGGGCGGCGGCCAGGCGGCGGAAGGCCCCTCAGGCGGGCCATGAAGGGCGGTCAGGTGCAGCTGCCGAAAGTTGAGGATCAGCGGCCGGGCCACCGGGCGAAGTCCAGCAGCCGCAGCCGGCGGCCGTCCCTCCAGGCCGATCACCTCCGGGTGGGCGCCGCGCAGCCCACCTGCGCCGCCTTGAAGAAGTCCAGCTTCTGCCCGTGCCAGACCGCCTTCAGCGACTACCAGGTGAACATGCGGTTCGAGTCCGAGACGCAGAGCGGCGGGTCGCCCTCCGACGGCTCCTCATCCTCCTCTCTCCTCGGCTCCCCCTTCCTCCCCTTCCTCCTCCTCTCCTCCTCCTCCTCTGCTTCCTTGGCGGCCAAGAGCAGCTTCTTCGAAGGCAGAGGAAAGTCCAGCAGCCAGAGGCAAGCGCCGTCAGCAGGAAAGCGCGGCAGCAGCACCAGGCAGGCGCCCACCTGCGCCAGGCCTCTGCTGCAAGACGACGAGGACGGAGACTGGGCCCCCATCGGGGAAGGAAAGACCCCTCCGGGACACAGGACACACCGGCGCCCCAACCCAAGCCCCGACGGCCGGCAGCGGAAGCCCAACGCTGCTCTGGGTCTGGCTGCTCCCTCCGAGGGGCCCTGAGCCCAGGCGCTTCTTCTTCTCCCGCTTCTCTGGAGCCATTTTATAGTCGGGGATTTAAACCCCGAGCCCCGGGACTCCGCCCCTTCCCCTCGACGGCACAAGGCCACGCCCCCTTTTGGGACTCGGGGGGGAGGGGGAGGGGGGGGCCTCCCAGAGGGACGAGAGAGGAGGAGAGAGGAGAGAGAGAGAGGAGAGGAGAGAGGAGAGAGAGAGAGAGGCCCGGCGAAGGAGAACGAGGAAGAGGGGAGGAGGAGGAGAAAGGAAGGACCCCCCTCTGGAGAAGAAGAGGAAGGAAGGAAGGGCGAGGAGCAGGGGGCAGCAAGAGAGAGGGAGCCCCTTCTGAGGAGGAAACGCCGAGGAGGAAGGAAGGGGGGAAGGAGAGAGAACGCAGAGGGAGGGCAAAGAGGAGGAAGGACACGGGGGAAGGGAAGGAACGGGGAGAGAGGAGGAGGAAGAAAGGAGAGGGGGGAGATGACGAGGAGAAGAGAGGAAGGGAAGAAGGAGGAGGAGGAAGCGGAGGGGGAGGGAGGAGAGGAGAGGAGGAAGAGGGGAAGAAAGAAAAGGGGGAAGAGGGAGGAATAAGGACGGGGGGCTGAAAGAGAAGGAAAGGGACGGGGCAGTGAAGCGGGAGGAAGAGAGAAGAGAAAGAGGGGAAAAGACGAGGAAAGGGAGGAGGAGGGGAGGAAGAAGAAGAAATAAGGACGGGGAGAAGAGGAGAAGAGATGGCGGAAGAAGGAGAAGCAAAGGGGAAGGAAAGGAGAAGGAGGGGGCGAGGGCGAGGAGCGAAGGAGGAAGAGGGAGAAGACGGGGAGGGAACGGTGGAATGAAGAGAAGAGGAAGAGGGAAGGAAGGAAGACGAAAGACGAACGGAGGGTGAAGAAAGAAAGAGAGAAGGAAGGAAAGAAGGAAGGAAGAGAAAGAAAGAAAAAAGAAAGAGAAAGAAAAGAAAGAAAAGACGTGGGCAATGAAGAGGAGGAAGAAGAGCGAAGAAAAGCCCAGGAGGAGGAGGGGAGGAGGAGGAAGGTGCCCGGAGTCGGTGCCCGGAGGAGGAGTCGGGGCAGGCTTTCTCTGGCTTCCGATTTAAGGCGCGGGGGTCGGGAAGGGAGGCTTTTGGGGGAAGGGGGGAGGAGAGGGGGCGGGAAACAAGACAGACCAGAGACCACCCAGGGCTGCATCTACACTGCAGCATTAATCCGGTGGCCCCGCTGGGAGGGCCGGGGCTCCGCTGCTCTGGGATTGGGATGTGTAGGGACGGAGGTGCCCCCCAACAAACTACACATCCCAGAATCCCAGAGCACGGAGCCCCGGCCCTCCCAGCGGGGCCAAAGCGGATGCCCTTAACAAACAAACAACTCCCCAGGTCCCAGAACGGGGAGCTCACGTACCTGGGCTGGCTCCTTGGGTTGTCCCAGAGCTGGGGGAGCCTCTTGCCTGCCTTGGGGCTCTCTCTCTTGCGTCCCGGACTCTCTGGGGTTAAGCCTGCCTTGCTTGCTGAGCTCTGCTCCGCTGGGAAACCTCTCTACCGGAGAGAATCGCCCTCCAGTTTCGGATTTTTGGAAGCTGCCTGGTTTTTTGGCTGGGACTTTTTTTTTTGGAGGAGAGGTGGAGTAAGAGGAGTAGGCACTAGGCGGCGCTGTTGGCCGGAGGCTGGAGGCTGAAGCTGGAAAGGCAGCGAGAGAGAGAGAGAGAGCTGGCTGCTGGCTTTGCCTGCCTTTCTTCTCTGGTGTGTTGGAAATGCTGGGACTTTTGTCAAGCCAAGTGCCTTCCAGATGGTTTGGACTACAACTCCTATCCTCCACAGGCTTCTCGGTTCAAAGGGCTAGGGAAAAAAAAGGAGTTAAAAATCACAATTTTAATTAATTTTTAATTACTCTCATGTTAATTGGAAGTGATTTTAATTATTATTATTACTTTTATGCTTTATGAATGTTATGATTTTGTTGCTGTAACTAACTGTATTGTATATTTTGGTCTAGGGCCGTAAATAGATGATGATGATAGAAAAGAGAACAAATTTCAGGGACAGGAGAGAAGAGACACATCCATTTGCCAAGTCTGCACCACAGGCATGAATGGTTGGTTTCCAAACGTTGGTCCTCCAGGCGTTTTGAACTTCAACTCCCAGAATCCCCAGCTAGATTGGCCAACAGCCTGGGAGCTGAAGTCCATAACATCTGGGAGACCAAAGTTTGGGAATCATTGGAACTCATATTCAGAGATTGCAAAATACATCCCTGAGGGAAGGTCTCTTTTCAGATGCCAAAGCCACTGAAGGGGAGCTACTGAATTCTGGGTCCAGATATATTTTGGGTTGTCCTGAGGACTTTCAGGGACCTGTCCAAGGTTGGTTGCTGTGTGCTGTGTTTGAGTTGTTTCCAGCTTGCACCTGAATATGTAGAAAGCTCATGCTACCAACTTTCAGTTAACTTGCTTTCAGTTAAGTTTCAAAGGTGCTACAAGAGTCCTTTGCATGCTGGTTTTCCAGCTTAGGGAGACCCAAAGGCAAACCTGTCATGGGGACTTACTGGAAAGTTTTGCTCAGAGGAGATTTGGTACTGCGAAGCTGAGGGAGCGCAACTTGTGCAAGGTTGCCTGGTGGGTTTCCATGGCAGGCATTGCAGGATTTGAACTCTGGCTTGCAGAGTCCTAGTCCAACATTTAGACCAGTAGTTTTTTGTGGGTTTTTCAGGCTATGTGGCCATGTTCTAGGAATAAACACTTCTAGAACATGGCCACATAGCCCGAAATACCCACAAACAGTATGGATGCTGGTCATGAAAGCCTTCGACTTCACATTCAGTGCAGTATACCACACTGGTTCTCTCTCCAAGGTGCTGAACTATTTGGGGGGATGAGGATAGGGTCTAGGGCTGCTGCCATACTGCAGGAATAAAGCAGTTGGGCACCACTTTAATTGCCATGGCTCAATGCTGTGGACTTCTGGGATTTTTAGTTTTTGTGAGCTATCTATCCTTTCCTGTAAGAGAGCACAGGTGCCCCACCAAACTACAAATCCTGGAATTCTATAGCACTGAGCCATGGAAGTTAAAGTGGTGTCAAACTGGTTTATTTCTGCAGTGTGGCAGCCACCATGGACAGCTCTTTACCTGTTTAGACTAAAGCCCCAAACCTCCCTGATATGGAAGCCATCAACCACTGCTGTGGACATGTGTTACTCTCTAGCTTAATTAAGCCTCGTTTTATTTTTATATTACTTTAAAAAAATATTTTTATTGAACATCAAAACATATGAACACTTACATACACATTTACATATAAATGTGTATGTATAGAGCAGAGGAGGCGGCCCTCCAGCTGTTGTTGGACTGCATTTTGTAGCATCCTTCACCATTGGCTCTGTTGACTAACGCTTGTGAGAATTTCAGTTGCAACAAACATGGGGAGGGGGACACATTTCTCAGTGGATAAAAGGCTGTTAAGTAAGACCACCCGGTGCTTCCATTTAATAGATATCAGTTCTTTGGATCTAACCCTTGGAAGTCCCAGGAACTGACATCTTCATGCTAAAAACATCTTCTACAGAATCATGACCTGTCATCCATTCACCTATCTGCTGATGTGGTACAACTTGGATTTAAGGATTTTTCTTAATATGAAGTGTAAAGTCAGCTTTGACTCATGATGGCTGAGAGGACTCCAAGTTCCCCAGTTATCAGCAGCCCTGCTCAGGCCTTGCAAGCTCAGGACTGTGCCTTTTTTGACAGAGTCAATCCACCTGTAATGCAATCTTCCCCTTTTCCTACTGCCTTCAACTGAGTAGCTTCTTTTTTTGTTGCAGATAAAGTCTGTCATGCTAGAATGAACTGAAAGAAATCCCCAAAAGGCAACCAGAGCTGAAAAAGCTTCAGTTTTATCTAGCTTGTCCACACAGCTGGGCAAATGTACACAGTGCAGTGGTAGGTCTAGCTTAAGTACCTGGTAAGTATTGCCAAAATCTTAAAATTATGGGTTCATAGCTTGGAAGACTTCAGTTTGAGGCAATTTTTTTTCTGATTTGGTACTCTTCAGAAGTGCTGGAGCATGTCAAGCAAGTGCCTTCCAGATGATTTGGACTACAACTCTTATCACCCACAGGCTGCATAGTTAGAAGAGCATCAGCAGAAGAATGGACTTGAGGGACAGGATAGAAGAGACACATTAACTAGGTATGATGAGAGCAGAGATAGCTATACTTAAAGATTCCCAGCTACGCTGCTTCATAAAGCCACTGAATGATGGCTCTTGCACTCTTTTTGCTTATTGAAACAGGGCACATACATATATTAATGGCTAAAAGCAACGGGAAGAGGCAAACAGAACAGATGTAAGCTTGCAGAACTGCAGAAAATAACAGGAAGCTAGCAGAATCGTCAGTAAGAGTATGTTAATTAAAAATAAAAAATTGCCAGATTGAAACTAGGCTCATGGGTGATGTTTATTTACCAGAAGCTCAGACCTAGTTGTTTTTACCAAATACCTGTAGAGTACACACTTCTTGCTGTGCTGCTGCTGCTGCTGCTAAACTCCTTTTAACCACAAATAACCAAACCATAATTCTAACATCTGGTAAGTATTGCCAAAGTCTTAACATTATGGGTGCATAGATTGGAAGACTTCAGTTCAAGGCAGATTTTTCAGACTTGGTATTCTTCAGAAGTGCTGGAGCAAGTGCCTCCCAGATGGTTTGGACTACAACTCCAGTCATCCACAGGCTGCATAGTTAGAAGAGCATCAGCAGAAGAATGGACTTCAGGGACAGTGAACAATAGCTCTTGCAACTCTTTTTACTTATTTTAACAGTGCAATGTATATCAACAGCTAAAAGCAATGGGGCAAAGCCAACAGAACAGATGTAAGCTTGCAGAACCACAGAGAATAACAAGAAGCTTGCAGAATCGTCAGCAAGAGACAGTTAATTAAAAATAGGACATTGATGTGGACAAACTGTCATCTTGAAACCAGGTGCATGGGTGATGGAAAGCATCTACAGTTCCCCTGGCACATGGGGAGGGGGAGTGACCACAAAGCTGAACTGTAGTCGCCTCTAGCTTCATTAAACCTCATTTTATTTATTTATTTTTAAACATATTTTTATTGAATATCAAAACATATAAACACTTACCTACAAACTTACAAAGGCTATGATGTGCATTTCAGCAGCAATCCATGCAAGAAAATCTGATGGTTGATGATGTATTGCATAGATTTAAGTCAGAAGCGGAGCAGATTCAACGTTTACAAAGAAAGGGCAGCTTCTCTCAATGAGATCCAATGGAAACTGTATCAACCCTGGCTGCCTTCTTGAAATACTATGGTAAAGCAGACATTAAACATCAAACAGATGACTACAAAGTGAAGTCGAAGGCTTTCATGGCCGGCATCCATAGTTTTTTGTGGGTTTTT
>NC_056522.1:361472931-361477019 GCF_019175285.1 Sceloporus undulatus | reverse complement strand
TTTGTGGATTTCAATGGATTCCCTGTGCATCTTGACATGATAGTGGTTGGCATGGTCCAGAACTTTGGTGTTTTCAAACAGTATTTTATGCCCAGGATGGTTTGTGGCATGTTCTGCTACTGCCGATTTTTCTGGCTGGCCCAGACTGCAGTGTCTCTTGTGTTCCTTGATTCTTGTTTGCACACTGCGTTTGGTGGTCCCTATGTAGACTTGTTTGCAGCTGCATGGTATGCAGTAAACTCCTGCGGCTGAGAGAGGGTCTCTCTGGTCCTTGGCTGAGCGAAGCATTTGCTGGATTTTCTTCGTTGGTTTGTAAACCATTTGCAGGTTGTGCTTCCTCACCACTTTGCCTATTCTGTCTGTGACTCCTTTGATGTATGGTAAAAATACCTTCCCTTTGGGTGGCTGCTAGTCTTTACTCCTCTGGGTTTTCCTGGGCCTGGCAGCCCTTCTGATGTCTGAGCTGGAATAACCATTCGCCTGTAAAGCCTGGTCTTGGTGCTTCAATTCATCTTCCAAGAAGTGGGGTTTGCAGGTGCGTTTTGCCTGGTCTAACAGTGTTTTGATTGTGCTTCTTTTTTGTCCTGGGCGATGGTTGGAGTTCTTGTGGCAGGTATCGGTCTGTATGTGTGGGTTTTCTGTATACTGTGTGACCCAAACATTGGTTCGGTTTGTGGATGACTAGGACATCCAAGAATGGCAGTTTTCCTTCCTTTTCTTTTTTCCATAGTGAATTGGACGTTAGGGTGGATGTTGTTCAGATGGGTACTGAACATAAATGTTGCATTCCTTATGTGCATGAACAGAATGGGATTGTTGAAAGAAGGAACAGATCCTTGATAGAGATGGCCAGATGCATGCTGCCAGATGCTAGACTTCCCAACCAGTTTTGAGGAGAGGATGCAACTTATTTATAAAACAGGATGACAATGAAAGCATTTGAACTATGAACCCCATTTGAACTATGGCACAACACAAAGCCAAGCATGGACCATATCAGAGTTTTTGGTTGAGCCTATGCTCATGTTCCACATACAAAAAAGAAGAAGGTCCAAACGAGATGATAAAGTGGAAGAAAGCATAATGGTTGGGTATGAGGGTTGAAGCCAAAAGCAACAGGGCAAATCCAACAGAACAGATGTAAGCTTGCAGAACCACAGAGAATAACAGGAAGCTTGCAGAATCGTCAGCAAGAGGACATTAATTAAAAATAGGACATTGGTGTGGACAAACTGTCACCTTGAAACCAGGTGCGTGGGTGATGGAAAGCACCTACAGTTCCCCTGGCACATGGGGAGGGGGAGTGACCACAAAGCTGAACTGTAGTCACCTCTAGCTTCATTAAACCTCATTTTATTTATTTATTTATAAACATATTTTTATTGAATATCAAAACATATAAACACTTACATACTAACTTACAAAGTGTATGATGTGCATTTCAGTAGCAATCCATGCAAGAAAATCTGATGGTTTGGAACTGGACATTGTTAAGGAAGCAGACAAGGTTCCAGAACCACAGCTCAGACTCTCATCTCAAACAAACAGAGTACCACCTCTAGGTTTTTCTTACATTGCAAGGATAGAAGTACCACATGAATCTCAAGATCATTTGGTCAGTGTTTCTTGTGAAGAGGTAACTTCCTATACCCTTCCTCTTCCTGGGGGTTTCTTTTTGGGGGTAAAAAAGTTTCTTTGTTATCTCCACAGTGAGCTAGACATTGCTTTAACTGTCTTGGTTCCATCCTATGGAATCCTGGGATTTGTAGGTTGCAGTGCTGCCAGAGCACTCTGACAGAAATGGCTAAATATGGCACAAAGGTACAAATCTCAGGATTCCATAGCATTGTACCATAGTAGTTAAAGTGGGGTCAAACTGCAATAATTTTACAGTGCAAATGCAGCCTGAGGTACCTCTGTATTTTCATCTCTTAGCTAAAGAGCCATAGAGCCTCACCTAATTACAAATGCCAGGATTTCATAGGATGCAGCCATGATAGTTCAAGTAAAATTATAGTGCTATAACAGATCTTCTAGAACATGGCCACATAGCCCGAAAAACCCACAAAAAACTGCTATAACAGAGTTGTGTGAGAGGGCCCCAGGTCTCTGTCAGCACAACTGCTGGGGTCCAACAACCACTGTCAGCAACTCAAACGAGTCCTGGGGTTAAATTAGACCCTTGGAGCAGAGCTGGCAAATTTCCAGAAGCCGAAGCGTGGCTCCAAAGTCCAAGTTGGGATGACAGCAACTGGGTGTCTTCCAGGAACTGCAGCAATGCAGGAACCTCCGGGGACACACAGCAAACCGATGCTATAGCTTATGCTGATAAACCACCAGAGAAACTAAGTCTCCCAAAGTGCTCTTTATTCACAGTGCTATTATACAAAACTAGATCTCCAAAACTCCAAACCATACCAATCCAACTCCTTCTACAAACCCACAAGCAATCCCTTGCAACCCCTGGGTTTATATAGTCTCCAGACCATGTGGTCTCCGAAATCCAGTGAGTTCAGGTGTGTAACCATGTCATGTGTCTCCTGTGCAATCCAGACACATGGTCTCATCAGCCATGGCTACGTGCACTTGGGCACTGAAGTGTCCTTGAGCCAATGAGCTTCAGCTGAGCTTCATCAGCCTTGTCACTGTGCTGAATGTTCATGGCCAAACACACACACACATCAAGCATTTCCCTGTGTGCTGTGTTTTAACCCTTCAAATCCCTGACAGTCTCTGCATCTCAAAAGGGATATTGGAAAGCTGAAGAAGACAGAGAAAAGGCCAACCAAAATGATCAAGCCCTTCTATGAAGAAATGTAATGTTTTTGGGCCCATTAAGGGAAAAGGAGAACAAGGGGAGACATGATGGAAGTATATGAAATTAATCATGATGTTAGGAAAGTAGTTTATTATTAAATAATTAACTATATTTATATCCTGCCCTTGTCCCCAAACCTTGAAGTCAAGGCAGCTTATGAATGATAAGAAACACAATATTCCATAGGTAAAACATGCAAATGATTAACACTGGAATGCAATTAAGATGTCATCAACATTAACAGCAATGGAAAACATGCAATTAATAAAAAGCAGTCTAGTAGTTGTCGTTGCTTGTCTTCAAGTCATTTCTGAGTTACAGTGGCCCTATCACAGAATTTCCTTGACAAGATTGCTTCAGGTGGGATTGTCATTGTTTTTCTCTAAGGCCGAGAGAGAGTGACTTGCACAAGTCCACACAGGGATTTCCATGACTGAGCCTGTCCTCTTGGTCCTAGTCTGCCACTGAAATTACTGTCTTTCATAAGCAGTACTGCAACCCCTTTAAAAATGCTTTGCTTAATATTTTTACATTCCTGGAAGCTGTGGGAATATAAAAGTTCCTCTCCCTCCTAAAAACATAATCCCAGGGTCATCCAATGAAGCAGAATGTTGGGAAACTATGCCTTATGAGGAGAGACTTAGGGAGCTGGGTATGTTTAGCTTGGATAAGACAAGGTAAGGGTTGACATAGAATCATAGAATCATAGAATCATAGCGTTGGAAGAGACCACAGGAGCCATCCAGTCCAACCCCCTGCCATGCAGGAAATCCCAATCAAAGCATCCCCGACAGATGGCCATCCAGCCTCTGCTTGAAGACCTCCAAGGAAGGAGACTCCACTACACTCTGTCATATAGATCAAGCTTGTTTTCTGCTTCTCCAGAGACTAGCAATAGATTCAAATTACAGGAAAAGAGATTCCACCTAAATATCAGGTAAGAACTGTTTGACAGTAGAATGTGCAGCCTCTGAGTGGGATGGAGTCTCCATCTTTGGAAGTTTTTAAACAGAGGCTGGATGTTCATTTTTGGGAGTGCTTTGATGTTGTATTCCTGCATGGCAGGGTATTAGACTGGATGGCCCTCAGGGTTTCTTCCAACTCTGTGATTCTAGATTACCTCCAGTAGCAGAGGCAGTATTGGGTCTGAATATCAGTTGCTGGGGACTATGAGATGTGGGTGCTATTTCACTCTTGCTTTGCTTCAAGGTTGATGGCTACGAGAACTGAATGTTGAACTAGATAGGTCTTTGGAAAATTCCATATGGGT
>NC_056522.1:361465664-361472921 GCF_019175285.1 Sceloporus undulatus | reverse complement strand
ATCATCATCATCATCATCATCATCATCATCATCATCATCATCATCATCATCCTGTCCTTTTCTCAGTTTGTGACTCAAGGTGACTTACAACAATTAAAACAACATAGCTAAAAATTCACAGGATACAAAAGTTAAAAAGCAATAAAAACCAGATTCAACGTTTACAAAGAAAGGGCAGCTTCTCTCAATGAGATCCGATGGAAACTGCATCAACCCTGCTTGCCTTCTTGAAATAATGGTAATAATATAATAATGGTAAGAAGAAATGGTAAATTTCTCCTGAGTGATCAGATTGCTTCATCCTGCAGTGGATAATTTCCTAAACAGTGACCGCTTGTTTGTGCAGAGTCAAAATAGCAGTTAATGTGCTATCTAGGAGCATATAAAAATCTATAGAATATTGTAGTGAGTAAAAGAACAAATGCCCATAAGAAGAGATTGACCTTTATGGAAAGTTCAGTCATTACTATGGCATGTACATATGGGCAGAGGTTCAAGCCCCATTGATTTTAGTGAGATTTAGGCATGCTCAATGTGCTCTTTGGATTTTGCTGGAAGAGCTCCCATATAAACATATTCCAAGAGCTAATGACATTTGAAGTTGGCCCTTACCTTTAAGATTTGTAAAACCGAATCCTCACCCCAGTAATGCTTGACTACACTCTTGGAGTTTAGATTTGAATCATATTTATTTTGAGCATTTTGAAAACCTTGGCATAAAAATGTTGGAGCCAGGCATTTTTGGGGGCCTCTTAATCTATCCGCAACCTCACTAGGCAATCCATAGTCCCTTCTGGGAGATATATGTGAACTGGTTTAGGATACGATATCCAACATGTGGAATAATGTAACATCTGTTTTTACTCTTGGCACTTCATAAAATCAAAGAAATGTGAAATGAAGGCATGCTGAAAATGTAGATTACGTATAGTCTCACACACCGATAATATTACACAAATTTCAGTTCTTCCTGGAGCGCTCCATAGAGAATAAATTAGTCGTCTTTTACTGAAACTGAATGTTGCAATTTGAGAAAGGGAGAATACTTTGGAGAGAGATGTGATGGCTGTTTCTCGACCAGCTTCAGTTAAGCCCCCAGCAAAGGATTCAAATGCGGAGCCCCCAAAGAAATGCTGGTAAATCAGAAATTTTGCAAGCTAAGTATTCCCATATGTTTTGAGCTTTCGAAATCATTATATTGGCAATCTTCCCCTTCCTTGTTCTGATCATTTTGCATTTAAAAATACGTTAGATATGGACAGAACTGCTGGTAAGGTTTTCATGGGTGAAGGACCTGTGGCTCTCTAGATATTGGACTCTACCTTCCATCATCCCTGTCCGTTGACTATACTGGCTGTAGGTGATTGGGTTTGATATATAGTCCAGCAACATCTGAAGAGTTACAGGTCTCCAATCCTTAGTTTAACCAAACAGTTCCTGCCATTGGTGCGTGTTATCTGATTGTCAAGAGAGTCCAAAATAATATCAAGGAAGAAATTTTTCTAAAAAATAGAAAACCTCAAGACAGTTTTGTCTGCTGTGAAGAGTTATCACTTGTGATGTTGCAAATTGGGTGATTGTTACAACTTAAGGGGCTTTCCCCCCGCTCCTCAGTCTAATTTCAAATACCATGTTTATCAATGTACTTGGAGTTGCTCTGCAGGTTATAACTGTATGTGTTCACCATTGTTCTATTGTATAAACTGTGATCTGAGGCTCTTAGATCAAATTAGTAATTGTTCACAGTTTCAGTTACGTCTCTCTGTTCCTGCTCAATCCGCATTAGGAGCTAAATTTCCAGGGGAGGCATGAATCCTGATCTTGTGATAAAACCTAAACTTACGTTATTGAGTTTTATGGCTACAAGGAACAATCAAGTCCCTGTGGGTGTTGGAAATTTAAGTTAAATAAAACACACCTTCCTCTAGACAAATGGAGCAATTGCTTTGTGCAGTGGCTACTAGAGTCAGTTAGTTTGTGGGGTTATTTTGGTCAGAAGAAGACATGATGTTTACAATGTGTTAGACTTTTGGCCTTAGAGAATTTCAAGTGACATGTAGCAAAAATAATTTCCTTTAATTGCCATTTCAGTTAGCTATAAGGAAAGGAAGCTACAATCTCTCTGTGTGTTTCCTCAAGGGTGTGTTGTGTTATAAGATAGCCAAACATATTCAGAACTACCAGAAGCCTACACCGTGCTTTCAACAAGTTGTGACCAGTAGCTTCAGTGTCAATGGAGCAATGAATCTGGAGAACTTTAAAGAAGCCTATTTAAGATGCTATTTGGAGGATAAAATTCACCCCTTTGGATAGCTCTTTGAAAGTCTGGACTAAAACCCAGATGCAATGCCCCATTGATATCAGAGCCAGCTGCCTCCATTGGTTTCAACAAGAGAGACAGATAATTCATGGAAAAGGGGCTGGGATCCTGCCTTCTTACAATAAGTTGTACATATGTGTGGATATATCTTCTGAGATGAGGACATTAAAGGTATCCATGTGAATAAGACATATTTTCAGGTAACATTCCCAAACCTTTATTGATAAGTCCTAGCCCAGTTATGACATCAGGTACTACCTGGAAAAGACATATCTTTGTTTAAGAAAAGCCTCTGACAACAAAACTCCAGGCTTATGTCCAACTAGCTCCCCCTTTCCTTCTTATCCTCTGTTTAACTGGAAGGTTTTTGGTAGCATTGGCTTTGGGAAGATTATGAAGGCAGGCTGTCAAAACACAGATTTTCAGTAAGCAATGCAATAAGCAATGTTTGAGCTGGGAAACAGCAAGATTCTGCTCGACTGGATCTTTCTGCAACCATGTGCGTCTGTCTATAATAGGCAAAGTAAATGGCTGCCTTCAAAATCCTTTACTGAGCATGCATGCAAAACAAAACAGAGAGAAAACAGGAAAGCAGAGAGGAATGCTTCACTAGCTCTCTACACAATGTTAAAAAGAACTGCACAACCTACATAGACATATATGCCTAAAAATATGCATAAAGATGAGGGGCTATCATGACAGAAGCACCAACACTAGGAATCTTTAAAAAAATATATTTTTTTATTAAAAACACAGCTTTTATTACTATAAAACAACACACATGGGGAAAACTACTACATCTAAACACTACACTATAGGCTATACATACATACATTAACACTAAACTACTGCATATAATGACAATACAACAGCAACAACAACAACAAGAGAAAAGAGATATTTATGAATTCCAACTTACTAAATGATGGTTATACTTATTAAATTTTTAAACTTCCTCTAAACAAATATATAAAATCAATTCCTACTTCTTAGTCCTTCTTCTTCAAACCCCAAAATTTCTATTCCACCCCCTTTTTTTCTTAGAAAGTCCATTCTCAGTTCCCATTCTTTTAAAAAAAATATTACTAACTGATCTTTCTTCAATCAAATAAATTAAATTGTCCACTTTTGCAAAATCACACAGTTTTATCAACCATGCTTCATGTGATGGAGGGTCTACATCTGTCCATTTCTGCGCATATAGTATTTTCGCTGTAACAAACATATATTGGGCAATTTTTCCATATTCCTTCAAAAATTCCCAATAGAAAAAATACTGGCTTCAACTGATCTTTAATTTTCAAGATGTCTTCCATTGTAGAAAGTCTCTGAATCCAGTATTTTCTTCCTTTATTGCAAGTCCACCACATATGATAAAAAGTCTCCTCTTTTTGCTTATATTTCCAACATATGATAGAGAAACTCTTATACATCTTCAAGAGTCTTTTGGTGTCAAAAGCATTTGTACATCATTTTATAATTTTTTCCTCCAAATCATAATTCAAGGTAAACATCAAACCTTTTGTCCATATTCTCTCTCTTTGATTTAGCTGAATGTTATATTCTTTAACCTGTTCTTGAGAGAAGCAAAAAGTCAATGCCATGGAGAAGGGAAGAACACTCAAAACTGGGACATCTGGAAAATGAGCCTTAAAAGTAGAACACAAAGAAGAGGGGCCCTCCCTTAGGAATGACTGAATTTATGATTACCTGAGATAGGAGAAACAAGTATACATCATTCTGAACTTGATGAAGTAGACCCAGTCTACCAAAGCTTATGCTACATATTTCTTTCTCTCAATTTCAAAGGTGCTACAAGAGCCCTTTGAATACAGGTATTCCACCATTAACAAAGAAGATGTGTTCCTTGTAGGATGGTGGGCTTTCATGCTTCAGAGGTCTTTAAACAGAGGTTGGATGGTCAATCTATGCAGAAGAAATAATACAAATGGGGTGAAACCTTTTCAGAGTGTGCATGTGTGTGCATGATGGAATTCATTGCCTTGTAATGTTGCTCTGAATGTACAAAATGAAATGCCTGGAAGAATGCTTTCTGCCAGACGTTCTTCTAACGTTGTTGTTGTGGGCTTTCAACTAATGGAGACCCTAAGGAGAACCTATCCTGGGGTTTTCTTGGCAAGATTTGTTCAGCGGGGGTTTGCTCTTGCCTTCCACAGAGGCTGAGAGAGTGTTACTTTCCAAGGTCACCCAGTGGGTTTCCATGACTGACCTGGTCAAATCCTGGTCTCTCAATGTCCTGGTCCAACACTTAGACCACTATACCATGCTGGCTCTAACTCAGGTACAGTTTTATACATGGAAAGACCCCCGCTCCCACAGAGAAAACATGCAATTAAGTAATCTTTCCCCAATCTGGCATCCTCCAGATACAAAGGTTGGAAGCAATGAGTTATAAGAAGCATAATTACTCAGTAGCGTCCCTACCCCTGGTGTCACCTGGTGCGAGGAGTGGCTGTCAGAGGTGTAAAAGAGGCCAAATGGATGCACTCAGCCCTTTCCTTCTACATTGTGGAGGACGTCTCCATGAGGAGGAACCAGCCGCTGTGGCAAAGCCAGGAGGGTGCAGCAGGAGGTGGACCCAACTGGGTGTCACCTCTCTTCTGGGTGTCACCTAGTGCAGACTGAACCTCTGCAGCCAGGCTTGTCTCAGGAACATCTAGGAGGGACCACATTAGTCCGGTTTTGAGGTCCCTCCACTGGCTGCCTATCAGCTTCCGGGCCCAGTACAAGGTGTTGGTTATCACCTTTAAAGCCCTAAATGGCTTGGGTCCAAGCTATCTTAGGGACCGCCTCCTCCCGTACAATCCTCCCCGCGCTCTCCGGTCCTCTGGGAAGAACTTACTGCAGCCTTTAAAATCTAGGCTTGCGGCGACCTCCCAGAGGGCGTTCTCTGCTGTCGCCCCCAAACTCTGGAACGACCTGCCGGATGAGATCCGTCAGATAACATCATTAGACAGCTTTAAAAAAGCGGTCAAGACGGATCTCTTCCGGCAGGCCTTTCCAGATTAACCATCCCGGCCCAGGTTCCCTGATTCCATCATTCTTCCCATGGCCCCATCTTAGTGATGGTTGACGATTAACAGAGGGACATCAGGGTTTTTTAGTTTTTAATTGCTGTTTTTATGTATTGATATTGTGTTTTAATATGTTATACTGTTTAATATTGTCTTAAGGGACAATATTAAAGGGAGGGATAAAGTGTTTTTAATTGTTATATTTTATATTCTGCTGTTGTTAACCGCCCGGATTGGTTTGCCATAGGGCAGTATACAAATAATAATAATAATAATAATAATAATAATAATTATGACTCCCAACCAATACAGTATACAACTGAGATGCAGATTGGTGTGGATTGGACTGGAGTTGTGTGTACAAGAGATGGTGAAGTTGAAGGAACTTGGAGAGGAGATCTTGCAAATATTTGTATTATTTTTCAACTCAAGATAGATATTGTATATTGTATATTGTATATTGGCTTCTGAACACGATAGGAATTCATAGCCAAGAAGGACTGAGAGCCAGTGTGCTAATCCTTTTTGTCTGAGTTATTTTCTCCAAGCACCCATTGCATTCAATTTGGTTTCAGACCATTCTTCCCCCCCAGGACACATTCTAAAGCGATTTAAACCCTTTTGGACACTCGGTTTCTGCCCCCAAGCAACAATTACAGCATAAATATCTGCCGTGACTGGCTGTTCTTTGACTTCAGTCCAATTACAGACAGACAGTCTGTCGGTTTACATGGCTAAGCACCTCAATGCAGTCGACAGCCCCACTTGTCGCAGGAGCTCCTGACTTCTCTTCCCATTTTGAACCCTCAGCAATTGGAATCAAGATCTGCCTAGGTAAAGTATGACTATTATGAAAGTCTTACATCTCTTGACCACTCCCACCTGTTATCTAGTTCTTGTGCGTGTGTGTGTGAACACTTACGTGTGTGTGTATTATGCTTTTCCCCTCAATAAAAAAAAACCCTATTTCAAATGCCTTTGGAGTTCTGTGTGCTTCTGAGCCTGGTATAATTAAGCTGAATCCCATGGTCGCTCTTGCCCCAACCAAACTTTATATCTCCTTTCAGCTAAGTAACAAATTCCCCTAAAAGCATAGCTCTTGCGGGTGTCCTCCCAGACTCCAGCATTCTGGGTAACAAAGGGCCTCTGGAATCAACCATGGAACTAAGCAAGCTCAGGTAGGAAAAGAAACATTAGAGAACATTGCCATTGTCCTCTAAGCCATTGCAGGGCCAACAGAGGGATTTTATCCAAGAAGTCTCTCCAGAGTCTCAAAAGGCTTGAAGAGGGGCCAAAAAAGCCAGGAAACTGGTCAGGGATGGGCTGAGGAGCATTTGGAATCAAAAAGCATTTATCTCAATTGTTCCTTCTCACAAAATTCTATAATTGACAGTTTAGGATAGGATATTTAGAATCCTTAGAAAGTGGAGAGCAATAGTGACTCACTAAACTACAAATTCCAAGATTTCAGAGGCCTGTTACAGACTGCCAAAATAAAGCTGCATCGGGTCTCTTTGGAGGTATGCTATTTAAATGCTGCATGGGTCCTAAGAGTCCGGAGGTTGCGCCAAAGCCACACTCCATTCCTAAGCACTGGAGTGCAGCTTTGGTGCAGCTTCCAGATTCTTAGGATGCATGCATCATTTAAACAGCATACCTCCAAAGAGACCCGAAGCAGCTTTATCTTGGCAGTCTGTAACAGGCCAGAGAAAGCTGCTACGACAAACTATGTGTGAAAGGGATCTAGGAGTCCTGGTAGACCACAACTTGAATTTGGGTCAACAGTTTGCTGCAGCAGCTAAAAAGGCCAATGTGATTCAAGGCTACATAAATATGGATATAGTGTTATAGCAGGGGGTTGGACTGGATGGCCTTTCTAGTTTCTTTCAACTCTTTGATTCT
>NC_056522.1:361400512-361465639 GCF_019175285.1 Sceloporus undulatus | reverse complement strand
GTTCCAATCTGCACTAGGTGACACCCAGAAGAGAGTGACATCCAGTTGGGTCCACCTCCTGCTGCACCCTCCTGGCTTTGCCACAGGGTGGTTCTCCTCATGGAGACGTCCTCCACAATGTAGAAGGAAAGGGCTGAGTGCATCCATTTGGCCTCTTTACACCTCTGACAGCCACCCTCAACACCAGGTGACACCAGGGGTAGGGATCGCTACTGAGTAATTATGCTTCTTATACTCATGGCTTCACCTTGTATCTGGAGGATGCCAGATTGGGGAAAGATTCTTAATTGCAGTTTTCTCTGTGGGAGTGGGGGCTTTCCATGTATAAAACTGTACTGAGTTAGAGCCAGCATGGTATAGGTGTTAAGTGTTGACCAGGACATTGAAGAGACCACAGGATTTGACCAGTCAAGTCATGGAAACCACTGGGTGACCTTGGAAAGTAACACCTCGCAGCCTCTGTGGAAGGCAAGAGCAAACCCCCGCTGAACAAATCTTGCCAAGAAAACCCCAGGATAGGTTCTCTAGGGTCTCCATTAGTTGAAAGCCCACAACAACAACGTTAGAAGAATCTGGCAGAAAGCATTCTTCCAAGGCATTTCATTTTGTACATTCAGAGCAACATTGACAAGGCAATGAATTCCATCATGCCACACACATGCACACTCTGAAAAGTTTCACCCCATTTGTATTATTTCTCTGCATAGATTGACCACAACCTCTGTTTAAAGACTCGGAAGCATGAAAGCCACACATCCTACAAGGAACACATCTTCTTTGTAATGGTGGAATACCGTATTCAAAGGGCTCTTGTAGCACCTTTGGAAATTGAGAGAAAGAAATATGTAGCTAAGCGTGTAGACCTGGGTCTACACTTCACAAGTTCGAATGATGTATACTTGTTCTCCTATCTCAGTAATCATAAATTCAGTCATTCCTAAGGGAGGGACCTCTTCTTTGTGTTCTACTTTTAGGCTCATTTTCCAGATGTCCCAGTTTTGAGTGTTCTTCCCTTCTCCATGGCATTGACTTTTTGCTTCTCTCAAGAACAGGTTAAAGAAGATAACATTCAGCTAAATCAAAGAGATAATATGGACAAAAGGTTTTGATGTTTACCTTGAATTAGGATTTGAGGAAAAATATAAAAGGATGTACAAATGCTTTTTGACACCAAAAGATCTGAAGATGTATAAGAGTTTCTCAATCATATGTTGTGAAATATAAGCAAAAAGAGGAGACTTTTTATCAGATGTGGGGGACTTGCAATAAAGGAAGAAAATACTGGATTCAAAGACTTTCTACAATGGAAACATCTGAAGATTAAAGATCAGTTTGAAGCCAGATTTTTCTATTGGGAATTTTTGAAGGAATATGGAAAAATTGCCCAATATATGTTTTACAGCGAAAATACTATATGCACAGAAATGGACAGATGTAAGACCCTCCATCACATGAAGCATGGTTATAAACCGTTGATTTTGCAAAGGGACAATTTAATTTATTTGATTAAAGAAAGATCAGTTATAATTAGTTTTAAAGAATGGGACTGAGAATGGACTTCTAAGAAAAAAAAGGGGTGGAATAGAAATTTTGGTGTTTGAAGAAGAAGGACTAAGAATAGGAATGATTTTATATATTTTTTAAGGAAGTTAAAAATTTAATAATTATAACCATCATTTAAAGTTGGAATTCATAATAATCTCTTTTCCTGTTGTTGTTGTTGCTGTGTTGTATTGTCATTATATGCAGAGTTTAGTGTTAATGTATGTAGGGTATAGCCTATAGTGTAGTGTTTAGATGTAGTAGTTTTCCCCCTGTGTGGTTGTTTTATAGTATTAAAAGCTGTGTTTTAATAAAAAAATATATGGTTTTAAAGATTCCTAGTGTTGGTGCTTCTGTCAGGATAGCCCCTCATCTTATGCAATATTTTAGGCATATAGTGTCATGTAGGGTTGTGCAGTTCTTTTGTACATTGTGGTAGAGACTAGGAAGCATTCCTCGCTCTCCTGTTTTCTCTGTTTTGTTTTTGCATGCATGCTCAGTAAAGGATTTTGAAGGCAGCATTTACTTTGCCTATTATGACAGATGCACATAGTTGCAGAAAGATCCAGTCGAGCAGAATCTTGCTGTTTCCCAGCTCAAACATTGCTTAACTGAAAATCTGTGTTTTGACAGCCTGCCTTCATAATCTTCCCAAAGCCAATGCTACCAAAAACCTTCCAGTTAAACAGAGGATGAGAAGGAAAGGGGGAGCTAGTTGGAACATAAGCTTGGAGTTTTTTGTCAGAGGCTTTCTTAAACAAAGATATGTCCTTTTCCGGGTAGTACCGGATGTTCAGAACTGGGCTAGGACTATCAATAAAGGTTTGGGAATGTTACCTGAAATATGTCTTATTCACAGGGATACCTTAATTCCTCATCTCAGAAGATATATCCACACATGATGAACAACTTATTGTAAGAAGGAAGGATCCCAGCCTTTTCCATGAATATCTGTCTCTCGTTGTTGAAACCAATGGAGGCAGCTGGCTCTGATATCAATGGGGCATTGCATCTGGGTTTTAGTCCAACTTCAAAGAGCTATCCAAAGGGGTGATTTATCCTCCAAATAGCAGCTTAAATAGGCTTCTTTAAAGTCTCCAGATTCATTGCTCCATTGACACTGAAGCTACTGGTCACAACTTGTTGAAAGCACGGTGTAGGCTTCTGGTAGTTCTGATGTTTGGTATCTTAAACACAACACACCCTTGAGGAAACACACAGAGAGATTGTAGCTTCCTTTCCTTATAGCTAACTGAAATGGCAATTAAAGGAATTATTTTTGCTACATGTCACTTGAAATTCTCTAAGGCCAAAAGTCTAACCACATTGTAAACATCATGTCTTCTTCTGACCAAAAACCCCACAAACTAAACTGACTCTAGTAGCCACTGCACAAAGCAATTTGCTCCATTTGTCTAGAGGAAGGGTGTTTATTTAACTAAATTTCCAACACCCACAGGGACTTGATTGTTCCTGTGCCATAAAACTCAATAACGAAGTTTGGTTTTATATACAGGATCAGGATCATGCCTCCCCTGGAAAATTAGCTCCTAATGGAGGTTGAGCAGGAACAGAGAGACTGAACTGAAACTGTGACAATTACTAATTTGATCTAGATCCTGAGATCACAGTTTAATCAATAGAACAATGGTGAACACATACAGTTATAACCTCAGAGCAACTCCAAGTACATTGATAAACATGGTATTGAAATTAGACTGAGGAGGGCGGGGGGAAAGCCCCTTAAGTTGTAACAATCACCCAATTTGCAACACACAAGTGATAACTCTTCACAAGCAGACAAAACTGTCTTGAGGTTTTCTATTTTAGAAAAATTTCTTCCTTGATATATTTTGGACTCTCTTGACAATCAGATAACACGCACCAATGGCAGGAACTGTTTGGTTAAACTAAGGATTGGAGACCTGTAACTCTTCAGATGTGGCTGGGACTAATATCAAACCAACATCACCTACAGCCAGTATAGTCAACGGACAGGGATGATGAAAGGTAGTCCAATATCTAGAGAGCCACAGGTCCTTCACCCATAAAAACCTTACCAGCAGTTCTGTCCGTATCTAACGTATTTTTAAATGCAAAATGATCAGAACAAGGAAGGGAAGATTGCCAATATAATGATTTCGAAGCTCAAAACAATGGGAATACTTAGCTTGCAAAATTTCTGATTTACCAGCATTTTTTGGGGGCTCCGCATTTGAATCCTTTGCTGGGGCTTAATTGAAGCGGGTCGATAAACAGCCATCACATCTCTCTCCAAAGTATTCTCCCTTTCTCAAATTGCAACATTCAGTTTCAGTAAAAGACACTAATTTGTCTCTATGGAGCGCTCCAGGAAGAACTGAAATTTTGTGTAATATATCAGTGTGTGAGACTATACGTAATCACATTTTCAGCATGCCCTCATTTCACATTTCTTTGATTTTATGAAGTGCCAAGAGTAAAAAACAGATGTTTACATTATTCCACATGTTGGATATCGTATCCTAACCAGTTCACATATATCCCAGAAGGGACAATGGGTTGCCTAGTGAGGTGGCAGATAGATTAAGAGGAGAGCCCCCAAAAATGCCGGGCTCCAACATTTTTTAGTGCCAAGGTTTTCAAAATGCTCAAAATAAATATGATCAAATCTAAACTCCAAGAGTTAGTCAGCATTACTGGGGTGAGGATTCGGTTTTACAAATCTTAAAGTAAGGGCCAACTTCAATGTTATTAGCTGCTTGGAATATGTTTATATGGGAGCTCTTCCAGCAAAATCCAAAGAGCACATTGAGCATGCCTAATCTCATAAAAAATCAATGGGCTTGAACCTCTGCCCATATGTACATGCCATAGTAAGGACTGAACTTTCCATAAAGGTCTCTCTTCTTATGGGCATTTGTTTCTTTACTCACTACAATATTCTATAGATTTTTATGTGCTCCTAGATAGCATATTAACTGCTATTTTGACTCGGCACAAACACGGTCACTTTTTTAGGAAATTCCACTGCAGGATGAAGAAATCTGATCACTCAGGAGAAATTTACCATTTCTTATTACCATTATTATATTGTTAACCATTATTCAAGAGGCAGCAGGGTTGTGCAGTTTCCCATCGGATCTATTGAGAGAAGCTGCCCTTTCTTTGTAAACGTTGAATCTGGTTTTTAATTGCTTTTAACTTTGTACCTGTGAATTTTTAGCTATGTTGTTTAATTGTTGTAAGTCACCTTGAGTCACAACGGAGAAAAGGACAGGAGATGATGAGAGATGAGATGATGAGGAGGAGGATGATGATGATGAGGTGATGATGATACCCATATGGAATTCCAAAGACCTATCTAGTTCAAACATCAGTTCTCGTAGCCATCAACCTTGAAGCAAAGCAAGAGTGAATAGCACCCACACTCTATAGTCCCCCAGCAACTGATATTCAGACCCATACTGCCTCTGCTACTGGAGGTAATCTAGAATAACAGAGTTGAAGAAACCCTGAGGGCTATCCAGTCTAAACCCTGCATGCAGGAATACAACATCAAAGCACTCCCAAAAATGAACATCCAGCCTCTGGTTTAAAAACTTCCAAAGATGGAGACTCCATCCCACCAGAGGCTGCACATTCTACTGTCAACACGTTTCTACCTGATTATTTAGGTGGAATCTCTTTTCCTGTAATTTGAATCTATTGCTAGGTCTCTGGAGAAGCAGAAAACAAGCTTGATCTATATGAAAGAGTGTAGTGGAGTCTCCTTCCTTGGAGGTCTTCAGGCAGAGGCTGGATGGGCCATCGTCGGGGATGCTTTTGATTGGGATTTCCTGCATGGCAGGGGGGTGACTGGATGCTCCTGTGGTCTCTTCCAACCTAGGATTCTAGGATTCTATGATCAGTGCAACCCTTACCTTCTTATCCAAGCTAAACAACCCAGCTCCCTAAGTCTCTCCTCTAAGGCATAGTGTCCCAACATTCTGCCTTCATTGGATGACCTGGGATTATGTTTTTGGAGGAGAGGAACTTTTATATTCCCACAGCTTCCAGGAATGTAAAAATTTAAGCAAAGCATTTTTAAAGGGGTTTGCAGTACTGCTTATGAAAGACAGTAATTTCAGTGGCAGACTAGACGCCAAGAGGACAGGCTCAGTCATGAAATCCCTGTGGGGGACTTGTGCAAGTCACTCTCTCTCGGCCTTAGAGAAAAACAATGACAATCCACACTGAACAATCTGGTCAAGGAAATTCTGTGATAGGGCCACTGTAACTCAGAAATGACTTGAAGACAAGCAACGACAACTACTAGACGCTTTTTATTAATTGCATGTTTCCCATTGCTGTTAATGTTGATGGATATCTTAATTGCATTCCAGGGTTAATCTTGCTGTTTTTCCTGTGGATGTGTGTTTCTTATCATCGTAAGCTGCCTTGACTTCAAGGTTTGGGGACAAGGGCAGGATAGAAATATAGTAATGTTTAATAAGAAACACTTTCCCTAACATCATGATTAATTTCATATACTTCCATCATGCTCCCCTTGTTCTCCTTTCCCTTATGGGCCCAAAACTTACATTTCTTCATAGAAGGGCTGATCATTTTGGTTGGCCTTTCTCTGTCTTCTTCAGCTTTCCAATATCCCTTTTGAGATCAAGACTGTCCAGGGATTTGAAGGGTTAAAAACAGCACACAGGGAAAGCTGGATGTGTGTGTGTGTTTGGCCATGAGCATTCAGCACAGTGGACAAGGCTGATGAAGCCAGCTGGAAGCTCATTGGCTCAAGGACACTTCAGTGCCCAAGTGCACGTAGCCATGGCTGATGAGACCATGTTCTGGATTGCACAGGAGACACATGACATGGTACACACTGAACTCACTGGATTCGGAGACAACATGGTTCTGGAGACTATATAAACCCAGGGGTTGCAAGGGATTGCTTTGGGTTTGTAAAGAGTTGGATTGGTATGGTTTGGAGTTTTGGAATCTAGTTTGTATAATGCACGGTGAATAAAGAGCACTTTGGGAGACTTAGTTTCTCTGGTGGTTTATCAGCTAAGCTAGCACGGTTTGTGCTGTGTGTCCCCGGAGGTTCCTGCATTGCTGCAGTTCCTGAAGACATCCAGTTGCTGTCATCCGCAACTTGGACTTTGGAGCCACGCTCGGCTCTGGAAATTTGCCAGCTCTGCTGCCAAGGGTCTAATTTAACCCAGGACTCGTTTGAGTTGCTGACAGGGGTTGTTGGACCCGCAGTTGTGCTGACAGAGACCTGGGGCCCTCTCAAACAACTCTGTTATAGCAGTTTTTTGTGGGTTTTTTCGGCTATGTGGCCATGTTCTAGAAGATCTGTTAAGCACTATATTTTTACTGGACTCATGGCTGCATCCTATGAAATCCTGCCATTGTAATTAGGTGAGGGCTCTATGGCTCTTTAGCTAAGGATGAAAAAACAGAGGTACCTCAGGCTGCATTTGCACTGTAAAATTATGCAGTTTGACCCCGCTTTAACTACTATGGTACAATGCTATGGAATCCTGAGATTGTACCTTTGTGCCAATTGTAGCCATTTCTGTCAGAGTGCTCTGGCAGCACTGCAAACCAAATCCCAGGATTCCATAGGATGGAACACAAGACAGTTAAAAACAGTCTAGCTCACCTGGTGGAGATAACAAAGAAACTTTTATACCCCCAAAAAGAAACCCCCAGGAGAGGAAGGGTATAGGAAGTTACCTCTTCAAAGAAACACTGACCAAATAGATCTTGAGATTCATGGTGGTACTTCTATCCTTGCAATGTAAGAAAACCTAGAGGTGGGTACTCCGTTTGTTTGAGATGAGAGTGCGAGCTGTGGTTCTGGAACCTTGTCTGCTTCCTTAACAATGTCCAGTTCCAAACCACAGATGTTCTGCATGGATTGCTACTGAAATGCACATCAACACTTGTGAAGTTAGTATGTAAGTTGTTATATGTTTTTGAATATTCAATAAAAATATGGTTTATAAATAAATAAATAAAATGAGGTTAATGAAGCTAAGAGGTGACTACAGTTCAGCTTTGTGGTCCTCCCCTCCCCATGTGCCAGGGGAACTGTAGGGGCTTCATCACACACCACTGGTTTTCAAGGTGACAGTTTGTCCACATCAATGTCCTATTTTAATAATGTCCTCTTGCTGACGATTCTGCAAGCTTCCTGTTATTCTCTGTGGTTCTGCAAGCTTACTCTGTTCGGTTGGATTTGCCCGTGGCTTTTGGCTTCAACCCATACCCAACCATTATGCTTTCTTCCACTTTTCATCACCGTTTGGACCTTCTTCTTGTTTGTGTGGTGGAACATGAGCTAGGCTCAACCAAAAACTCTGATATGTCCATGCTTGGCTTTGTGTTGTGCCATAGTTCAAATGGGGTTTCATATTCAAATGCTTTCATGTCATCTGTTTTTGTAAATAAGTGGCATCCTCCCCAAAACGGGTTGGAAGTCTAGCATCTGGCAGCATGCATGCTGCCATCTCTATCAATTGTTCCTTCTTTCAGCAATCCCATTCGTTCAGCACAAAGAATGCAACATTTAGGTTCGGTACCCATCTGAACAACATCCAACGACGTCCAATTCACTTGGAAAAAGAAAAGGAAGGAACACTGCCATTCTTGGATGTCCTAGTCATCCCACAAACCGACCAATGTTTGGGTCAACACAGATACAGAAAACCCACCATACAGACCGATACCTCCACAAGAACCCAACAATCGCCCAGGACAAAAAGAAGCAAATCAAAACACTGGTAAAACAGGCAAACGCACTGCAAACCCCACTCTGAAGATGAATGAGCAGCACCAAGACCAGGCTTGTACAGTGCGAATGGGTTTATTCCAGCTTCGACGATCAGAAGGGCTGCCAGGCCAGGAAATCCGCAGAGGGAGTAAAGACGTAGCAGCCACCCAAAGGGAAGGTGTTTTTACGATGACTCAAAGGGAGTCACAGACAGAATAGGCAAAGTTGGTGAGGAAGCACAACTGCTGCAGATGGTTTTACAAACCAATGAGTAAATCCAGCAATGCTTCTGCTCAGCCAGGGACCAGAGTAGACCCTCTCAGCGAGCCGTCAGAGTTTACTGCATACCATGCAGTCTGCAACAAGTCGTACATGAGGGACCACAAACGCAGTGTGCAAACAAGAATCAAGGACACAAGAGAACTGCAGTCTGGGCAGCCAGTAAAAGTGTCAGTTAGCAGAACATGGCCAAACCATCCTGGTCGTAAATACTGTGTTTGAAACACAAGTTGTCTGTGACATGCAACCACTATCATGTCAAGATGCAAGTGGAAGTCATTGAAGTCACAGAGTCTGGATGATTGTCAACCAGAAAGAAGAAACCTGTAAAGTGGAACAAAGATTTGGTCGTCCAGTGTTTCTGAGGAATAGCATAACTCCTCTGCAGTGATGCCACTGCAATTGCTTATATTGAGAATTAGTGTAGACAAGCCTTTTTTCTTTGGTAGCTACGGTAAAATGAAGCCCCCTTTAAACTCTGCTGCACACATCATGGTCAGAATCCTGTTGCTAATTATAAACAGACTATTGACCCATTGGATCCAGTTTTGAATAACGAATGAACATATAGGTAAACCCCCTGGATTCAATGGGTTTACCCTAGACTAACCACTAGAGCAGGCCAGCAAGTTGGAAGGAGTTTGCTTTCCAAGTGTAGTGCAAGTTACTTTTAAGGGCATCAGAAGACATTTCAACAGGATTTTTTCAAGCTTCCTGCTATTCTCTATGCAATCCTAAGGTGTTTTGTTTTAAAAGTAATGAAAATAATGAAATAAGAATGCAAAGAGCAATATGCCAAGTTACTTTTGTCAACATCACAATGCGTAATGACAAAGAAATTACTATAAACACACTCTGATGTTGCTTGGCCACACCTGTCCTGGTTTTTATCTGTGAAACACTGGAGGTGCGCAGATACACTCCTTTTTCATTTTCTGACTATGCTTTGTATTTAATGTGTTAGAGAAAAATCCCAGTGTTTTTTAATTCTTGCATTATTTTTTAAAATGTGCTTTTTTAAGGATTGAAGTGATTTGTGCGTTTTCATTTCCCAAATATTCCTTTGAAGATACCCTCGCTTTCTCTTTGGTTTCTCCACTGTCAGACTCCAGCAACATATTATGTTGCCTAGGCCTAAAAAGCTACATCTAAAACAAGAAAGAATGCATTCTCCCACCCTAATTTAATTGTAAATAAAACTTTTTGTTAGTCGTCGATGGAATTATAGTGAGTCTCTTGAATATATAAGATATGTTTGATCTGAATAAAAATAGTCTGCTAAAATATACAATAAAACACATTTAACAGTGAAGATCTGTTGTGACAAAGAATAATTTGCAATATTATTTTAGTTGTTTAAAAATATAAATTCTCTTTATTTTTATTCATAATGCTCATGAAAACTTGGAAATGGACCTTGTTAGTTTGGATAAATACAACTAGTTTAAAAGTGGATTCTTAAAGTAGATTTACAGTTTATATAAGCTGTAACAGAGGCTGCTCTTTGGCACTGCAAATAATTTTTGGATTTGTTTTTTTGGTGCTCCCCCCTTCACCCAAATGGCCAGGAAACTGCAAAGAATTAAATGCCTAGCTAAATTACACAACATTTTGCCAGGTCATTCTCACTGCTTTGTACCATATTTAATTTAGTATACACTGGGGGAAGCAAAACTTTATCCACTGCTGGTTTTTGAAATCTCCGCATATTTCCTTTTTTTAATTTTGGTTGTAAGTTTATTTAGGCTTAGCAGGGGGTAGTAAACAAGAAACCAAAGAATTACGCCTGGCTAGAATTATTCCCAGAAGAACTCCGAGGTAACAACTGAGAGTGAGAGATGTGATGTTGATGTGGGATGCACCATATTTGCCATTTCCCCCCAGAGTACGTGGGGTACAAAATGGAAGCCAGTGATCTGTCTGGGGAGAAAAGAGGCGTAACACTGAGCCTTTTTTGTAGGAAGGAAAACACAGTTGATCCAGACCCTTCTGACATTTTGCAGATGAAAATAAGAACATAAGTGGCCAAAGAATATCTGAGTGTTATTAAGATGGCAAAGTGTTTTTAATTGGGAAGAACACACAAGGTAGGAGAAAATGAAGTAGATTGCGTTTGTATAAGCCTAGTGGGAAAGGTAAGATTCTCCTCCTCCTGCCTCACCTGCTATGCTTTTGGAACTCAGTTTGTAGTAATGGAAGCAAGCTTAGGACAAAGGAGAAAAGTAATAGACAAATTGGGGCATTTTAAAAGCAGCTGGCAATGTGTGAGAGCAGAGGATTGAGCAGGACAGCTGAGTTTAATTGGCACTGTTTTTTGTTGCTGATATGTGTCTTCAAGTCATTTCTGACATATGGCAATTCCAAGGTGAACCTATTATTGGGTTTTCTTGGCAAGTTTTATTCAGAGAGGGTTTGCCACTGCTATTGTCTGAGACTGAGAGAGTGTGACTTACTCAAGGCAACCCCAGTGTGTTTCATAGCTGAGCTAGATTTGAACCCTGGTTTCCAGAGTTTTAGTCCAATGCTCAAAGCCACCACACCATGCTGGCTCCCTATCCCTTCCAAATCAGGACATCTGGAGGGTATGTTTTTGGTAGGATGGAGATGACTATATTATATGTAGGACTGATACCAAACAAGAAAGCAACTGCACAATTTCAAAAACAAGGTTGAAATTTTGATGAAGGAAACCACGAAACAGAAAACATTTGACAATTTGAATGGATACCCCAGCAATATAACAGTAAATGAACAATGAATAAATGCATCCAGCTAAGCCGTGTCCCATTATTATCCATGTGCCTTATCCAAGTTGTATCTTTGTGTTCTTGGTCTAGACGTCTCAGTTGTTTCTCCAGTTTCAGAAACTCTATTTCATTTCTTTTTTCCAGGACTCTTGCCTTACTTTTTCCTCCTGTCTCTGACTGCCTTTTTTCTTTTGATTTTAAACATCTTTTCTCTCTCCAGCACCAGCCATTCAGGGAAATAGATTCCCCCTGCTTCTGTAAGATACTTTTCTGTTTCCTGAGGTTAAAGGTGTTGATGTTTTGCCTTTGCTGAATTTTTTACCTTCTGTTTACTAGACAAAACTTCCTAACCTCTATATGTTACTGTAACTAAACCTTGGCTTAATTTTAACTAAACTATTAGCAGTGCAGCTGAAAATTCCTAGAAAAACTAAACTAAACCCCAAACCACAATAAAACCTATATCACCACAAACCAACAACCTTCTTTTACCGGAACTAAAACATCAATTGAGTTCAAACATGGAGAACAGTTCTGTTCTTTCCCTGAAGATTTGTGTGTATGTAAGAGATGTGTGTGTGTGTGAGTGTGTGGTTTGCCTTCAAGTTGTTTCTGATTTATGACAACCCTAAGATGACTCTGTCTAGTGGTTTTCTTGGCATGTTTCTTCAGATGGGGTTTGCCACTGTCATCCTCTAAGATTGAAAGATGATGACTCAACCATGGAAGCCCCCAGTGGTTTTCCCTGGCTGAGTCAGGATTTGAACCCTGGTCTCCACAGTCCTAGGGGCCGTTCACACAATCTTTTAAACTGGTTTTGAAATCAATTGTTCCACGTGAAGTTCATATTGGGCCCGATTCTTTCACAATCCATGTCAAGGCTTGCACAAGGAAATTCCCCTTATCGGGAATCGGGCTAAAATCCATCTTTTCTGAAAAGACCTGGGTTCCCCGAAATATGAACTTGCCCTCGATCATGATCAGGGCAAATTCAGGGAGGGATTAAGGTTAGAGGGCGGCCAGAGGTCAGAGCATTCCCTCCCCTCATCCGAGGGGAAGGGGAGGAAGAAAGAGCCGAAGGAAAAGGGGGAATCTGGATGCAAAGGGTGACAGGAGGCAAAAAGGGGGTGACCGACGGGGTCAATTCAGGGCAGGTCAGGGCGCTACAGCAAGGGAAGTCTCTGCTCTTCGGCAGAGACCTTTTTCCTTTGGATTTTATGGCAAAAAATGAGTATGTTTGTTGCTAAAGATATATAGATATATAGATAGATCGTGAGCAGGAGCAAGGGTCAATTCAGGTCAGGTCAGAGCGCTACAGCAAGGGAAGCCTCTGCTATCCGGCAGAGACCTTTTTCCTTAGGATTTTATTTTTTTTAAATTATTTTTGGCTGTCTATGCGCATATTCTTTCCTTTGGAATGACTGCTGCAATGTGAATGAATGTTACAATTTCAATGTAATGTTGCAACTTGGCAAATTGATACTGCTTTTGCTACTGTCTCTAAGGAATTCAGGGGTAGCCTATTTTTTCCTTTGGAATGACTGCTGCAATGCGAATAAATGTTACAATTTGAATGTAATGCTTCTCTTTCCAATTAGGCAAATTGGCAAATTGATACAGCTTTTGCTACTGTCTCTAAGGAATTCAGGGGTAGCCTAGGGAAAGAAAAAAAAAAGCATCCTTTTCTGCCATTCTGAGGTGAGGAATTATTATTATTATTGTTGTTGTTGTTGTTGTTGTTGTTATTATTATTACTTGTGTATGAGGCATTCTGGGGTGCCAAGGGAGTGGGATACAGGCTACAGAGATGGCACTAGCTTGCATTTTGGGGTTGAAAATGGAGCCAAGGGCAGATCATAACCTACAACACTGACCCAAATGCCCACAACATCCCCCCCCCAGAGGTTTTTAAATTTGACAAGTGGTGCCTGGTCCTTTAAAAAAAAGGAGGGGCAGAAAGCACACTTCTGATGCCCCTATCAGTGCTGGAAACGTCACCTATGACCATCGCGGAACTAACTTTGATTGACAGCCAGGCACCTTCACCTTAAACCCAAATTCTCCAAGAGGGCATTCGGGTTAAAATGCCCCTGATTGGTAGTCAGCACTTGCTTCCGGAGAGAATCGGGAGGGGACCCTCTGAATTTAACCAGTTCATTCCAGAGCAATGCCGCCAGTGTGAATGAGGCCCTAGTCTAATGCTCAACCACTATGCCACACTTGCTCTCATAACAGGTTAACCCACCCTCACGCCCACTAATCAGTGATGTAAAACAGTGTTTCGCAAAATGGTGGTATTAAAGCCAACATTTCACAGATGGAAACCAGGACAGTTGTGGCCAAGCAACATCAGAATGTGGTCAAAATGACAAAAAGTTATTATATGTATTATCCTACTAGAAAGGCCCCTTCCCCACCACCACTCCCTTCTCCTTTTGTGTCGTTTCTTTTTAGATTGTAAGCCTGAGGGCAGGGAACCGTCCAATTAAAAAGATTGTATGTACAGTGCTGTGTAAATTTACAGCGCTTTATAAATAAAGGTTAATAATAATAATAATAATAATAATAATAATAATGGGAAGAACAGAAGAGAGACTGAAGCAGTTTGCTTTTCTTTGAGTCAACAGAGAAGGGCAAGGTTATGCTCCCCACCATCTTGGTAAGTTAACTGAATATAAACTAGGTTTGTACTTTGAACTCTTTGCACTGATGGAATTAATCTGAGGACATGATAGCCATGCTTAAATATTTAAACATTTGAATATTTAAGTATTTGAAAAGATGTCTGTAGGATTATGTTGTTAAATTCCTAATATGTACACAGCCATATGGGCAGGATTTTTTTTCTTGAATGTGTCCAATATTATCTGTGAGTCAGAAATTATTCTAATAGACGAGTGTATTTTTCTCCCCTTCAAATGATCAGAGATGCTGTCCTGGGGACAATCGCTAACATATTCAATCTGTTTCAATATTGGTTTTAATAATCTCTGCAATTGCAGTGCCAACCAAAGCAGCTGTCACTTTTCAACAAGATTGCCACTGCCAGCTGTATAGACTCAAGAAAGTGAAGTCTAATTAAAAACCTGCTATCAAATACAACTCATTTTGATGTCCAGAGCTGAAGTAGATTCACAGGAAAAGAAAGGTTGTGGGCAGGTGTTGTGTTCTTGTTTTTAAGAATCTCTTGACTATATTAATTGCAGTACAGCTATAAGAATATATGAAACACAGGATTTTTAATTGGCTTAAGTGCCATTTGGATTAATGCTGTGCAGGTCAAGGGCTGTTCCATGTGCTCCATATGTTGTTGAAGCTTACTTCTATAGACAGTGATCAACTTGATTTCTCTGTCATTTAAAAACCTTCGGAAACCTCATATTTGAAACTCCCCAAACCACCATCTAATCTTTATATTATACAAACCAAGGCTGGGCAGACACCATGGTTACAGTATCAATGTTGTTTTTCTCTAGAACATTATGGCCCACTGACTGGATCCACAATTGAAAAATAAGAGCCAGGAAGAGGTACAGTTCCAAGAGCTCAGGGCCTAAATCCTCTTCTCCAGTTCTCAGGGCAAGGGGAGAAATCTCTTGGTGAGAGTGCTGCCTTGAAAACTGTGTGTGTTCTTATTATTTAAATAAGAGCAATCTTCATTATTTAAAAATTGTATTTTAAAATTGGGATGGTATACTTTATGTAATTGTGATGGATGCTTAATTGATCATCCAAGCCATTGTATTCTCCATCGCCATGTACAGATGTGAGAGCTGGACAGTGAAGAAAGCAGATAAGAAGTTCAACTTATTTGAGATATGGTGCTGGAGAAGAGTCCTGATGATACCGTGAACAGCCAAAAAGACAAACAAATGGGTCCTGGACTCTCCCTAGAAGCCAGGATGATCAAACTGAGGCTGGCATACTTCGGTCACATTTTATGAGGAGGCATGACTCACTAGAAATACAATAATGCTAGGAAAGGTAGAAAGTAGCAGAAAGAGAGATAGACCGCATGCTAGATAGATTGACTAAACTAAGGCGATCATAGGCCTGAATTTACAGAACCTAAGCAGAGCAGTGGAGGACAGCGGGTCTTGGAGATGTCTCATCTAGAAGATTGCCATGCATTGGGTTTGACTTGAGGGAAGTTAACTACAAACAACAAACCCTGGGTTTGGTACTGAACATGCTGGGCATCATCCAGATTGTTTGTGCCAGACTCAGAATTGGGCTTTGTGTTGCTCAGAGTCACAGTTGAGAGGGCAGGACGAGACCAGTTTCTTTGGCCCATGCAGGCAGGGCCCTGGGGTGACAGAGGGGAAAGGAAAGGAGCAAACCTAATCCATACTTCTTGCTGGATTCTGCCTACCAGCTTTAAAGGGGAGGAGATCAGAGAGTAAGCACCACACAGACGTCTTGCTGAGCTCTGCATGATGCTGGCTTCAGGAGAGAGGGGAGGAAGACAGAGCTCTCAGGGAATCTCTGGCAGCCACCCACTCACCTGCCAGCCAGGCTTTGCATCAGCCTGTCTTGCAGATTTCAGCATGTACAATTCAAAAACAGGGTTGCCATATTTTGAAAAAGTGAAAAAGAGGAAGTACTTAATGACTGACTGCTTGAAACCACTGACCTCTGTGACCACTCTTTCTTTAAATACATAAGCTATGATAGCTTCTATTAGAAACATTGCTAACCTTCTTTGCATTTAAATAATAACAATTTGCCTTCCCTTTCTACCTTCCTTAGCTGTTCCAAACAGCAGCCTCACCCATTCACCAAACTGCACCATTCCATCACTTCTTGTAGTTGGAGACGTTTAGTCAACTGCCTTGCTGGGCTAGTTTGCCTTCCCCCTCCAGATCTGCCAGACCAGCTTCCATCCCTTTTCCTATTGAATCTCTTGATGGAGCCAGAGAATCGGGGATAAGAAGGTGGTGCTGGCAGGCTGGAGACGAAGAATCTTCTTTTCCCCAAGTTGAACATGACCAGTTGGCGGCCTCTGGAGACTGGTTTTTTTTTTGGGTGGTGATGGTGGTTAGAGTGAGTGTATGTGAGGGGGTACTATTTCTTGTTCTGCCTAAGGCAGAAAAATATCATCATCAGCCCTATCATCTCTTCCTTTCTTTTGGATCTCTCATTTTCAAGTGATCTGGATTATCTATCTACTTTTCTCTCTCCAGACATCCAGGCTCCAATCTTCTCCCCTGTATTCCTGCTACTGTTTCCACATATTCCTAAATTTTAGTAGTGGATCATGCTTCAATGCTGCTAGGTGTTCAAGTTTTTGCAAGTCCAAATTTCTTGATCAAACAACAGATTGAATTAAGTACATGAAGTAGTTGCATCCCAAGCCAGCATCCTGCATAAATATTTTGGGTTGATTTGTGCTCTCTCATGAAAATGTCGCTTTGATGGAATTCCTTAATAAAAAAGAGGTTTATTTTTTAGAAAGAATTTCTGGCTTTTGTTTTAAATCTTGTATGAATGTATAAATTTTCTGTCTCTGAAATATCTTGAAAATACAAGGCTTTTGATACTTTTAATAGCACTAGAAAACAAGATTTAAAACTGCATCCTGCAGTAGGACATTGTAAAAGGGGGGGGGGGAGCTTTAGTACAGGTCAGTTTTATTAATTGGTCTGTTAATAGTAAGGGTATACAGAAGGTAGATCTGGCTTCAGTAGTAGATTGTTGAGTGATTTGAAATTAAATAATAATTGGTTTGATCAACTCCAAATTGTTTAACAATAGCAGCAACAAGATGATTCCTGTTCTAAATTATGCTGCTGAAATTAAGAAAACCTGGAGTAACCAAGAATGGATCCTTATCTGGCATGATTGCAAATACCATTCTGTCCAGATATTCAGAACAAATTATTGGGTTCAGAAATGTCTAATTCTAAATTTGTATTGTCTTTTGCACTGTATGAGGTGGGCCCATTCATTCTCCCATATGAGCCTCGCTGGTCCTGAGATCTTTAGAAGTCCTTGTCTATAGATTTCACAGGCATATCTGGTGGGTGTGGAAGTAGCTTCTTGGCTGACTGCTCCTGGGCTGTGAATCTCCCTTCCAGAAGAGGCTAGGATGTCACTTTCTTTATTACACTTCTGCTGTCAGGCAAAGACCTTTTTGGGGAAAAAAAACCAAACTGACAGCTTTTAGGAACTAACTGGTTGCTTTGAGAGAAGGTATTTTAATAGATGTGTACTGTACTGCTTCTATTTCTTTTCTTCCTTCTTTTACGTGGATGTGTTATCAATTGTTTACAGTTCACTAGTGTTTTAATAGTTTCTTGTTGCAGTGTGTTTGCAAGTTGTTTCCAGCTTATGGTGACCCTAAGGCAAACCTATCATGAGGTTATTTGGCAAGATTTGTTCAGGGGGAAGAGCTGCCATTGCCATAATCTGAGGCTGAGAGAGTGCGACTTGCCTGAGGTCACCCAGTGGGTTTACATGGCCGAGCTGGAATTCGAACCCTGATCTCCAGAATCACAGTCCAAGGCTCAAATCACTACATAGTATAGTTAGTTTAATTGCATTTTTAACAGTGGTACACTTTTGTGTGTCTTTAAACAGCATACCTCCAAAGAGACCCGAAGCAGCTTTATTTTGGCAGTCTGTAACAGGCCTTTGTTTTTATCTGTGCCTTTTAAAATCTTGTCTTGAGTTGGGAGAAAGATGAGATACAGATAAAATAAAACCGATCTGAGCTGCAGTCAGTTTTCACCCACATCCTAAATATATTTAAGCACAATTAATATGTTACTAGAGTTTTATGGGAGATAGAGATCATGTCTTGAACCATATTGGTGACTTACACTAGTGGAAAGGCTGCTTATTTCGGAATAAATAACTTTTTTGACTGGGACATATTGGCAGTGGTTTGGGACCCATCACAGCCACTTAAAGCTCCTGAAAGGAACAATTTCCATTGCTTTTCACCTGGTTTTGCAGTCCCTATGGTTTATTTTTCTGTACTGTCTCACTTCCTGCTCCCCCAGGCAAATAAGACCTTGACAGTCTTCTTTTGCACTAAGCTCCAGTGGGTGGATCTTGGGATTTGCAAAACAGATCCTGCAATCCTGACTTCCTCTGCCTCTGTATTATAGGCAAGGGCAGAACCATGTCAAGCTTGGGACAGTTGCCTGTATTTTTCCTATCTCCACACAGTTGTCCTTGCTGGCACAGCTCTGTAACACTAGGGTTGTGAGGCTAGACAAGGACTATTAGCCTCAAGGCAGTATTATCTCCTCAGTCTTGTTTTTCAGCAGTCTATATGTGTGTATACGGAAGAGAATGAGTTTGTGCTTGTGCACATTCATAGCTGCAACATCAAGTTCTTATCCTTATTTACAGCTTTATGAAAAAAATATATATTTTTGCCATGTTTTTGGCCTAAAATGGGTGAGGGGCCATATAGGAACTCCTTACTTTTTTCCACTACCAAACACCCATATTTCCCTCTTGTTTGAAAGGGTTTTTCAAAAAGCTTGGTTATGGAAAAATAGAGGTTGTGGATATGGTGGAGTTTGTGAAGCCTATGGTGTATGAAACTGCCCTCCAGATCCAAAGATCGAAAACTCTATGGGGGGAGTCAGGGACAGTACCCCCAGATGGCACACCCATGGGTTGCACCCTCCATAGTAAGGCCAAATACCCCCATTTCCCTCTGAGTCCCTTCAAAATAGCAATGGGGAGTTAGAACCTTCCTATCTGTCAGAAATTTGAGGGGGAACTGCAAAGGAAAATGGAGGTATGTGAGGGTAGTACAGGGTTTTGGAGACCAGTGTGGTATAGTGGTTTGAACAGTGGACAATGACTCTGGAGACCAGGGTTCGAATAGTGGATTGGCCATGTAAAGCCACTGGGCAACCATGGTCAACTCACAGTCTCTCAGCCTCAGAAGGCAGCAATGACAAACCCCATCTGATGAAACTTGCCAAGAAAACCCAATGATAGGTTCACCTTAGGATCATCATAAGTCGGAAACAACTTGAAGGTATACAACAACACACTGGGGGTGCTTGTGGCTGGGGATGGGGATATTTTCACATGTTATCACATCTTTGTTTTGGGTAAAAATTGCCTGAAATTTTCCAATTTTTTGAAAAAAAAGTATTTAGGTTGGATGGGGCAGGGACGTAGCTAGGATTTTAGGAAGGGGGGGGGGTTCCAGACTAGTGCCACCATATAATGGGGCTTGGGTGCGCAGCGGCACAGCAGCACACACCATTCATTTTCTAATGGAAGGGGGGGTCCGGACCCAAAGAACCCCCCTTGGCTACGTCCCTGGATGGGGGTGCTGGAGGACTGGTGGGAAGCGTCAGGGGCCAAATGATTGGGGTCTAGGTACCATACTTTGACACCTCTGATCTACTACATGGTATAATATCATAGAATCACATAACTAGAAGGGGTCCCATCAGATCTAACCCACTGCTCAGTGCTAGATCTCCAGGTAGAGCATCCATAACAGGTAGCTGTCCAGCCTCTTTTTGATGAGAAGGAAACTGTCTGAGTACTGTCTTGGAGGACCTCTATATACAGTGGACCCTTGTTATACGCTGGGGTTTGGTTCCAAGATCCCCGTGGATAACAAAATCCGTATATGCTCACGTCCCATTATATATAATGACATAGCAAAATGAAAAATCAAGGTTTGATATTTGAAATTTATATTTTTTTGGAACATTTTCAAACTGTGTATGCTTGAATCCGTGTATAAAAAAATCAGTGTATAAGAAGGGCCGATGGTAGTATTTAAGTAAGTAGTCCAAGCTACAAAACACACTGCAGAAAAAAAAAATCCAGTTTGAGACCGCTTTAACTGTCTTGGTTCAAAGTTAGGGAATTCTGGGAACAGTAGTTTTGTGAGACATTTAGCATTCTCTATCAGAGAGCTCTGGTGTCACAATAAACTACAATGAGCCAGGGCAGCAGTATCAAACTGGGTTATTTCTCCAGTGTATTTTGGACCAATGTCCAAACAACATTTATTATTATTATTATTATTATTATTATTATTATTATTTACTACTACTGCTACTAATCTTTATCCTACTTTTGCCCCCAAATTGAGACTCAGAGCAGATTACAATTTAAAAGAACAGTACAATGAAAAAGAATTGAAAACATTTATACATGAACATAGTTCCAAGATTTAAAAAGAAAAAAAAGCCAGAGCAGGAAAAAGTACATCCTTGCATAGGGATAGGTGATTTTCCTGAAGCTGATTCACTGAGTACAGCATAACCTTGATCCGGCAAATGTCAGTGGAAAACTTGGCAGCCAAGGCAAGATTTCCTTTTCCAAGGGTATAAATGGTGGAGGGAGGAATAGAAGGGGGAGGAGGAGACCATAACCTTGTCTTATATCACAGAAGCGAAGGCGATGTGGCTTAGCCCAGGCCGTGTTTTGACTATACGGTATATAAATGGCTAAAATAGCAGCAAAGTCAAACAACAAGATGTACATCCAGTTATACGGTCTCTCCCAACCCACAAGATAACGAAAGTTCAGATTTCCTCAAACAAGCCCCCCCTTTCCCCAAAGCATACATATTGACTTCCCCCACTTTTAGACATAGCCATGTTAGTCTGAAAAATCAATGTGAAAAAGGATCTTGTAGCACCTTTGAAACTATATCTGAAAGAAAGAATTGGTAGCATGAGCTTTTGTAGACTTCCTCAGATGCATGAGATGGAGTAGAAGATCTACAAAATGTCATACTACTAACTTCTCTCTTTTTGTTAGTCTCAAAGTTGCTTTGCATATTGCTTCCCACGCGTTGTATCTGTTTTGCTTACTTTGTGGTTTAGAGTGATGGAAGGTAGAAATGATGAAGATTTCTAAATAACTTGGAGGTTTAAAGGCTTTTAACATCAACTTTATCAGGAAAAAACCAACTCACCCACCTTATTCATGAGAGATAGGTGTGCAATGTGCAAGTACATGCACATTCATATTTTGACTGAACACCAGTTGTACAATGTTGTTTCTTTTTAAATGTTTTTTTAAAACTGGTTTTAATTTTGTGCATACTTTAATTACATTTTAAACCTTTGTATGATGTTTATTTTAGATGTATTTGTTTCAGCCTTCATACGCATTCTTAAGGTTTGGATTGAGAAAAAGAATGATGATGATGTTGATGATGATGACAACTGTATAGTCAATGTTGCAGAAACAGGTGTGCATTCACATTATGATGGATGTGCAATATGCAAGCAGATGCACATTCATATTTGATTGAACATCAGTTGCGCAATGCTGTAGTTCACACTGGTGAGGTGGTATTGCACAATAATCATAATAAAAATAAAAGGAAAACTAGATTTCAATTGTCTTCTACTTTACCCAAATCCCCCTCATTTCCTACTGTTTTCCATGTTACCAAGCATTTTCTTCTTTTTCAGTGAGTCTCATAATCTTATAATATATCTAAAATCCATGGCTTTTTGCTTTCTTTCTGCCCCCAGTAAGAAGACATTTGAAAACCTAGACACTTTTTTCTAGAAATCTCCTGCTGTCGAATGAATTGCTTCAGCAGCTAACATTTACATTGCTTTCTTTGGGTGCCACCCTCCCCACTCCAGGTTCTCACCAGGACGTACATAATACATATAATAAATGCTCTTTATTTCTGCCATGTGGGCATATGCCCGCTAGGGACTTCACTGAGACCACCAGCGCATTTAATTCACCCAACTGCTCTCATGCATTGATGAATGTCTGTGATTCCACTTTTATATTTATCACAATTTTGAAGTATTGCAGCATTAAGAGCAACAATAATATTTTGTCATACGTACAAGAACTGCTTGCTTCTCAATTTGTTATATCTGCCAAATATACTCAGGACAGATCACAATAAAGAAGCCAACAAAGCCACTCACTTTAAATAGAAAGCAAACACTGTAAAAGAGGCAATATTGGATTGAAAGTGAGACAAAAGCTATCCATTTGATATTACTCAGATATTTCCATACTTACATATCCATGTTTTATGGCATGGTGGGAATAGTTATAAAAGGATATTATTCTGCTTATGAGCCAACATAGTGTAGTGGTTTGAGCATTGGACTACAACTCTAGAGACCAAGGTCTGAACCCCTGCTCAGCCAACCAAAACCCATTGGATGACCTTAGGCAAGTTGCATTCTCTCAGCTTCAGAACAAGGCAAAGGCAAATCCTCTCCAAACAAATCTTGCCAAGAAAAACTGTGATAGGTTCACCAAAAGATGGAAACAACTTGAAGTCACACAATAACAACAACAACAACGACAACAACAACGACAACAACAACGACAACAACACTTTACTTGATTGACAACATCAGATCCTTCCTTGTCTACCAGAAGCCTACAGAGAATTCTATCCTGGCAGCAATGATGGAAGTTGCAGCTTAACACATCTGGAAGATTTCAGGTACCCTTTCACACCTTGATGTTGTTAACTGCCCTTAAGCTCATGGTGACCCTGTGGATGAGACATCTCCAAGCCCCCCCTCCCCCCATCCTTCACTGTTCTGCTTAAGTCTTGCATATTCATGCTCGTGACTTCCTTCATTGAGTCTAGCCATCTGACATGTGGCCTTCCTCTCTTTCTACTGTCCTTCACCTTCCTAGCATTACTGTCTTTTCTAGTGAGTCATACCTTCTCATTAGGTACCCAAAGTTTGACAGCTTCAGTTTTGTCATCTTGGCTTCCAGGGAGAATTCTGGCTTGATTTGTTCTAGGACCCATTTGTTTGTCTTTTTGGCTGTCCACAGTATCCTCGTCACTCTACTCCAGCCACATCTCAAATGAGTTATCTACTTTTTCCACTGTCCAGCTCTCACATCTGTACATGGTGATGGGAAATACAGTGGATTGAAAGATTCTAACTTAAGTGCTCAGTTACATGTCTTTATTCTTTAGGCTCTTATCTAGTTCATGCATAGCTGTCCTTCCCATTCCTAGTCTTCTTATTTCTTGACTGCAGTTGCCATTCTGATCAATGTTTGATCCTAGGTACGTGTTTCACACTACATAGTTATAAAGTTAAGATTCCACTTGAATGGTCATTGCTGCATTCTTGGGTTTTGTACTTTAGTGAAGCACTAGAGCTCTCTGGCTGGAAATTCTAAATACTCCTAAACTGTAAATCTCAGGATTCCATTGGATGGAGCCATGGCAGTTGGGAGGGATCACAGTGCTATAGTGAAAGAACCCCTGTTTGGGGGAAGGATGTCTTATTTTTATATTCCAGCTAAAAAAAAGGAGGAAAAAAAAACAATTGGAGATGTTAGTCAGATGCTTGCATGTTGTTTCAGTCCTTAGTAAAGACTGAATAATTTCAGTATTGTGAGATAACTCACTGTAGCTGCAACAGGGGAACCATGAAGAGTAGTAGCCTGTAGACTGGGACTTCAACCAAGCTAAAACAATTTTTTTCACCTTCTTAAATTTGGATTGAATTCACATGTTTTACCTCTCCATCACCAGAATGTTCCTGATGCAAAAACATGGAGACTTCTTGAGGGATTCATTGTTCTTTGCCTACAAATCTACAGCGCTATATAAATAAAGTAATAATAATAATAATAATAATAATAATAATAATAATAATAATATAAAGAGGTCTGTGACCTCCCTGGAATGGAGACTTATGGGACTGCCAAAGAGGGGCCCTTGTTGAGATGCAAATGGACTTTAAATTTCCTGGACTTTGAAAATCTCCCTATTGCCCCATGGCCAGAAGGAAGAGGAGCTGTCCTGAAAAAGATATCCTCCCCATAATAACATTTTTACTGCAGGCATCTAACTAACATCTCCAATTGCTTCCCCCCCCCCCTCCTATTTGGTTTGTAGCATCTTGCCTGATGAAGAAGCCCATGGCGCTTTGAAAGCTTGCTACAAGTATATTGTGCATTTTGGTTGGCCAATAAAGTTATCGCTGATGGATTTTTGTTTGTATTTGTTAAATGGCCAACACAGCTACCTCTGAATGTTTTCTGTATTGTAACATGTTATATACAGCATGCAAAGGGATCTTATAGCACCTTTGAGACTAACTGTGTGAAAGAAGTTGTAGCATAAGCTTTTGTAGACTTGGTGTACATTTGCAGATGTTATATATAGGACTACTCAAACAGTCCTCAGATAGTTCTCAGACTTCAACTTCAGCTAGTCCAAAATTTGGCAGGTAGAATTCTGACTGACTGGTTGTTTTATAATGACTCACAACATCCGTTTTTGCATAATGAAGGATTGTGCTTTTTCCTGTGGTCTTGTGTCCCAACTCTGAAATGCCCTTGGAAGAGAGATTTGATTGGAGACAACATTGTCTTCTTTTAAGTGCCTGGTTGAAATCTTTTTCTTTGCCCACACGTTTTGATTTGTTTATATGGTTTTGACCTGGATGATGAGTTGTTTCAATCCCTCTCAATTGTATGGCTGCAATTCTAAACACATTTGCTAGGGAGCAAATTCCATCAAACTCAGTGGGATACAGGATTGCAGTGTTATTGTGTTTTATGGTTGGGTATGTTATTCTGTCTTTGTATGCTATTCTGAAACTCACTTTTTGTGGTTGCTGGGTGGTGCATATATATATATATATATATATATATATATATATATATATATATAGACAGACAGACAGACAGACAGACAGTGCATGGGAGGCTAGAAAAAACTGAGCCTCACACTTGGTATGATACACCAACAATCTATTTCTCCCAGCTGGTGAGATTAAGGACTGTTGTGCTTTTTGAAGTGAAGTGAGACAAATGTAATCTCCTCACAAAAACAAAACAAATCCAAGTAAGAGTCCATTGTATTAAAATATAATCAGGAGCTGAATTAATGTTGATCCCTAAAAGCCAGCACAAACAGGTGTCTGGAGCTTGAACTTTGGCAGGTCTCTTCATAATTTGGGTTGGGATGAGGGGTGTAGCATTGTGATTTGAATATTGGATTATGACTCTGGAGACCAGGGTTCGATTCCTGGCTCAGCCATGAAATCCACTGGGTGACCTTGGGAACTCACATTCTCTCAGCCTCAATAGTCTCTCTCTGGCTTTACTTCGTGAACGAAGATTCAGGATGGCAAATCTCCTTTGAACACATCTTGCCAAGAAAACCTCATGATAGGTTTATCTCAGGGTTGCCATAAATTGGACATGACTTGAAGGCACACAACAACAACAACAACAACAATGACAGGCATCTAGCAATGTTACTTTTCACACCATTGATATGTGATGGAGGGCTTTTATTTAAAAACCCACTGCCTGTCTAAATTAATGCAGTGCAGAAAACCCCAGTCCTTCAGCATCCCACACTGTGACCTTTTCAAAAGTAGATGCTTTCAAATTGCTTTTAATTCTGTGATGCTTTAATAATATTGGTCAACATCTTGCATCAGAGGCTACAGTGCATAACTTTACAATGATGAAGCGAATTGCTAGCAAATTGTGATGAGCACACTGAGGCATCATGCAAGATGTTCTGTTGTGCAACGAGAGTTCCCTTTGTGCAATGGGACACATTATGCATCAGAACTATTGTGCATTGTGTAGGACATGTTGTGCATCAGGACCATTGTGCAAGGGCCACACTGCTGCCTCTGCTTGCACAATGGTCCCATTGCCCTAGCTATGTCTCTGCTCCTTCCCCTGAGAACACAAATGTAGTGGAATTCAGCTTTCTGTGATCATCACTTTATGATGATGTAACTTTCCAACTGGATGCCAGCCATCGTTACCCAAATGCAAGGGTCCTAGGATTAATGTTCAGATATTCAAATAGGGGAATTGTAGTAGCTCAATTAAATCAGCTGAGAGGGCTTGGGCAATCTGAGTCAATGATCAAGCCTGTGCATACTGGTTCCAAGAAACAGAACTCCAGAGTGTAAGTTCCAAAATAGTTTTAGTTAAGAGTCAAAGATAATCACCATTCACGCAAAGACACTCACAAACATACCAAGAATTAACAAAATGAAAGGTGGTAACATATAGCAACTTAAGGAGTGGCAGAAGGCAATACTGTACTGATTCTAGATGGAGGGCTCCAATCGGGATACTGGGAAGAGAAGCGGCTTATCAAGTTACCTGGGGGTCATGGCATGGCCAGCAATGCTGAGGAGTCAAGTGAGATACACACACAGTGTCTGTGTGATCTCAAGCAGGCCTATTTATAAGGCAAAAGCTTTCCTAGGGCAGAATTCAGGATTAAGGGGTAGCTTACAGAAGAGAAGAATGAGAAGTGTACTTGGATAGCTGTTTACTTGAAGGCACAGATCACTTCTGTCAGTGAAGGGATTATGCAGATTCTGATCTTGATTAATCTATCCTTGGATATGTGCTCTTGAGATCCCCCATGCTGAGCCAGTAGGATCTCCTTACATGGTAAGGCTATTCTTCCCGCACTGAGGTGCCCTCACAGCTGGGTGACTTAAACATCCCTTTTACTATCTATCACCTTGATATCAGAAAAGAGAAGGGTGCAGGTTGGCTAGACCTTGGGGTAACACTATGATCTGTTTAATTGTGTTCTAATACTTTTACAACTTTTTTTTTTTACCTGTACCTTTGCATTTAATTTTTGGTTGCACACCATATTGAATTCCAGTTTTGGAAGAGAAGTGGCATCTAAATGAAATAAATGAATAAGTATCTTGATCAGACACTTCACAGAGTCGATTTCAATATACACAGGATATTTCAGGGCAGAGCCTGTAAAAGTTACTTTTTAGGATTACAAGTCTAGAATCCCAGGCAGTATTGGCTGGAGCAGGGGTTCCCAACGTTTTTGACTTGCGGAGACTTTTTTAGAATCAGTTTCTATGGCGGAGTTCCTAAGAGGCCTACCCTATGTCTTACAAGTTAATGGTGTTTAGGAATAGTGTTAGGGAGGGAAGGGGCAAGGTTAGAGTTAGCTTTAGGGTTAGGTGGAAGTGTCCTAAGGGCTCCTCGGAGCACAGATTGGGAAGCACTGGGCTAGAGGATTCTGAAAGTTGTAATTCAAAAAAAGGAACTTTCCCAAGCTCTAGTCAGGGTCACATTCTCTGACTATTTTCATTTTCAGCAAGACGATAGAGAAAATGGGTACAATGGAATAGATATTGGTTTAAATAAATAAGCACCAAGAGATTTATTCATTTGTATCTTTAAAATATTTTGCCTTCAGGCACAAGCTATGATTTGTCTCAGATTCATCAGGATTTGGCCTCTTTTATATCTTGCATTTGGCTCTGCCTGCATGGTCAATCAGAGCAGAAACCTTGTTACATGAATCATTTGAAGAAAAGACATATTTACTTAGTGTGGACAGCTGCCGACTGATTGTTAGTGAGATTTTGGCAGCGACACCAGAACATTTTATTTATCCTTGACGACTGTGGGGAGTTTATGCAACTTATTTATCTTGTTTAAATCTTCTTAATAATCCAATTGCCTTCAATGAGGATTGGTTTTATGATCTGGGCAAATTGGATTTTAAAAAATCCAGTGTTTTTGTAAATAGTGCTTTAATACAGTTAGGGCAGTAGTGTGCCAGGCTTCACAGATGACAAATATACTTTCTCTTTTCTGCTGAAGTCAGTGATGGCTGAGATCACTTATGTAAGACATGCCATATTCAAGGTAATAAAACCTGCCTTTTATAACCATCTACTATCCATGATAGATTCAGAAGCAACTGCTCAAGGGTCTTAGGGCAGCCATAAATCTTGAAATGGCTTGAAGGCACGCAACAACAACAACAACAACAACAACAACAACCCTGATCAACAAACCCAACAGCAAAATACCTGATCCTATTTGAAAGCAGGACTTATAATGCAGTGCTGAAGGAGTGCAGTATAGCTGCGGCAATGCTATGTTGCCCTTTTGAGGGTGCAAAAAGGAGCTGCGTTTTGTGGCTCCTTTTTGCATCCTTGAAAGGCCTGATTGGGGCCTCGGCATGAGGTTGCATGGCCCTGATCTGGCGCGAAAAGGGATGGCCTGTTGAGCCCTTCAGTCAGTCTCAAAGGTGCTAAAAGATCTCTTTCTATCTCATTAATGAACTGTTTGCCAGCCTTGAAGTTCAACACTCTACATTCCAACAGGATTGCTATTCAGAGGTAATTTTGGAGCAAATGGATGGCCCTGAGATGACTGTAGTAATTGTCAGTGCTTGCCTTACTTTTTAGAAGCCCTGGCTACAAAGAACAATTATGAGGAGTGCCAGTGAGAAACCATATGTATGTCAGTATGCAACAAGCCCATAACTGAATTATTTAATTTAATATAAATGCAGCCTGGCAGTAATATTTAGGCTGCAATTCATTATACACCAATTCAGGAATAAGACCACTGAACTGTACTGTGCTTTTAATTTTTACCCATGGGGTATATTGCAAAGTCTGGTTCAATTTGATTTGAGTTGATAAGATGTGACCACAATTTCTTTCTTGCATTTAGTACAGTTCATACTTCTTTCATCTTCTCAGTTAACCAGTGAAAGCTGAAAGGTCATTAGATTCAAGCTTGGACATTTTTCTAGCAAATGAGAGTGTAATGACAAATTGTATAGATCTCTCACACACCCTTTGTGTTCTTGCCCAGTTCACTGAAATAACTACCAGTCATGCTCCAAAAGTTTGTTGTATAGAATAGGCTACCCCAATGAGTTAGCCAGAGATGATGATGATGATGATTAATAATAATAACTAGTTTACTATGGTCATCATCAGTCTTGCCTAAATATCCTGTCTGATCTTGGACGCTAAATAGGATCAGCTGATGGTAGTACTTGAATGGGAGACATCCAGTGAAGACCAGATGCTATAGGCTAGATTCAGAGGAAGGAACTGGCAAAACCACCTCTTTAGTATTCCTTGCAAAACAACAACAACAACAACAACAACAAAACCTCCATTAAATTTTTGGGGTTACCATAATTTGACACGTGACTTGAAGGCACAAACACACACAGGCATCATCTGGGCTTTGAAAATGTTTTTTCAGTAATTAAGGTCCATTGCTTCCTCAGTTAGGAAATATTTCAGTTTACCCTCTTGCCAAACCAAGGACACACTGGGAGGCTGATACGTTATCTGCTGCCAATTACGTCAGCCTGTGATGCATGTTGTTTTTTTTAAAAAAGGAAGAAAAAAGGTCATGCTATTTAACTAGCTTTTGAAGATTAAAAAAAATCACCATACTTCCTGGCTAGAATCAGGTACATTGTTTTATCCTTCACAGGGGTGAGCACTGAAAAATACATACCTTTAAATAAAAGAGAGAAAGAAAGAAAGAAACAAAGAAACAAAGAAAAGCAAAACAAACATATTTTGATTTTACAAGCAAGTCACAAGGGCAAATTTAATGTCAAGATTTCCATTTTTGAAAAGTTTCTTCATTCAAAAGAAAAAAGGGGTTAGTACTAAGATGATCTGAATTTAACTTCTTTGTTGTTGATGTTGTTGTTTTTTTATTATAAATCTTTATTTGGTTTTTTCTTGAAGGAAGTACAAAATTAAAAATACATACAAACGATAATATGACATTATAAAGAAGGAAAGAAAAAAAACACCATGCTTCTTATGGTAATTTTAACCATTTATGGTTCCCAACATATTCTCCTTTATGGAAAGCCTCTTGTGGAGAAGACCATTTCGGAATCTTGGTATAAAAGAATTTCTTATAATTTTTCCAAATTTTTAATATTACCTTCCTTATTTTGTGTGTATTAAACTTTTTATCGTTATGGTCATATACTAGATAGGCATGCCATCCTTCCCTCATATCCATCGCTTCTACTTCTAATTGTTTCTTGTTTTCTAAAAGTATCCAATCTTTAGCCCATAAGAGTACGCATGCCTTATAATATAATTCAAGATTAGGTAGTCCTAGTCCACCTTTTTCTTTCCTGCCTTGTAATACTTTTAATTTCATTCTGGGCTTCCTCCCTCTCCATATAAAGCTTGTTATCTCCTTATTCCATTGTGTAAATGGTGATTTGTTTTCTATGATTGGAAGTGTTTGAAATAAGAATAACAGTTTGGGTAGGACCTGCATTTGTATTGTCGCTATCCTTCCCATAAGAGAGAGATACTTGTTATTCCAATTGTTTAAGTCTTCTTTAATTTTTTTCCATGTTTCTTCATAATTATTTTTGTATAGGTCTTTATTGTTATTAGTTAAAATTATCCCTAAGTATTTACTTCTGTCAATGAGTTTAAATTCAGTTCCTCTTTTTAGCATATCTAAATCTTTGGTGTTTAAGTTTTTAGTTATTATACCACATTTACCTTTGTTTATTTTAACTCCGGCTACGTTTCCAAATTCTTCCATGATTTCCTCTACCCTTCTTATGCTCCTTATTGGGTCGTCAAGAAAAATTACTATGTCATCTGCGTATGCGCGCAAGTGATATTGAAAATTTTCTGTTTTTGGCACCTTGATCTTTTTTTCCATTTTTATCTTCCTACATAATGTTTCTGTTATCATGATAAATAAGAGTGGGGAGAGTGGGCATCCCTGTCGGGTCCCTTTAGATATTTCACATCTGTTTGTTTTCTCCCCATTAACTATTATTTGAGTTTCTTGATTTTTATATATTTTCTGTATTCCTTGGAGTATTTTACCTTGAATTCCACATTCTTCCAACAGTATCATTAAATAGTCCCAATTTACATTGTCGAAAGCCTTTTCTAGGTCCAGAAAGAGTAGTCCCAGTTTAAAATCCTTATGATTATTATAATATTCAATTATGTCCAACACCGTACGAATATTATTTCTTAGATATCTCCCTGGGAGAAAGCCCGCTTATTCTTCCGATATCCATTCTCCTAGAAATCTTTTTATTCTTTCTGCTAGTATAGATGCATAAATCTTGTAATCGATGTTCAGGAGTGTAATTGGACGATAATTTTCTATGTTTTCAAGATTTTTGCCTTCTTTAAGAATCAATACCGTTAATGATTGTCTCCATGTTTGGGGTATGTCTCCTGTATCAATTTGTTTGATAGTTTTATGTAGCCACGGAGATATTTCTGATTTAAATATTTTATAATAATTTGGCGTAAATCCATCTGGGCCTGGTGCCTTATCCGCTTTTAATCTTTCTATTGCTGTTTCAATTTCAGATATTGATATGGGGGAGTTTAGATTTTCCAATTGAGACTTTGAAATTTTTGGGAGTTGGCATTCTTTTATGTATTCCCTTTTTCTTTCTTTCTCATTTACATCCTCTTTTTTTTTGCTGAACATATTTTTGTAATATTGTTCTGTAATCCTGGTTAGATCTTTTTGTTGTGTGTACACTCTGTTCTTTTCTATGAGTTTTAATATTGTTTTTTCCGCCTTTTGTTTTTTTTAGTTTATTCGCCAGCCATTTTCCTACCTTATTAGCATTTTCAAAATAGTAATGTTTGCACATTTTGATATTATACAGGGTCTCTTTTGTTAATTTTTGTTCGAATTGTTTTCTAATTAGTTGTACTTCCTCACTTAAACTCTTGTCGCTAGGATTCTCTATTTGTTTTTTCTCTTTACGTTTTAATTTTTCAATTATTTCTTTATCTTCCTATTTTTTAATCTTTCTTTGTCTTATTTCCTGTTGGATGAAATAGCCTCTGATTACTGCCTTCGATGCATCCCATATCACATGTATTGGGGTTTCTTGGTTATCATTATGATCGAAATATATTTTAATTTCTTGCTTAATTTTTTCTATTATCTTTTCATCCGTTAGGAGAAAGTCCTGGAGTTTCCATGAGTAATTTTTTCCCCCTATGCTTAACTGCACAAAAATTGGATTGTGGTCAGAAATTATCTTAGGCATTATCTCTGTTGTTGTTATATATTTACATAGTGATTTGGATAAAACTGTAAAATCAATTCTGGACCAGGAGTTGAATCTTCCAGAGTAATATGTAAAATCTTTCATCTTTTCATTCCTTTCTCTCCAAATATCTACTAAGAAATTCTCCTTTATTAGATTTTGTGCTGCTTTGGGAAGTATTCCTTGTGTCTTATTTCTTTTGGCCTGGTTTAGTCTATCTGTCATTGGGTTCATTACCCCGTTCCAGTCTCCTGTGATTATTATTTTATCATAGTCTAATTCTTTTATCTTTTGTCTTATTTCGTTAAAAAACTTAGCTTTTTTTCTCCTGTGGAGCATAGATATTAACGATCAATATTTTACCCATTTGTATCTCTATCTCTATTGCTACGTATAATCCCTTATTTTCATCCTTGAAAATTTCTTTGGATTTGATGTTGTTTTTTATATAGGTTACCACTCCTTTCTTTTTAGCTTGTATACTAGAAGCGGAATATAGAGTTCCTAAACTATGATTTTGTAACAGTCTTATATCTTTCTGTCTTAAATGCGTCTCTTGTAAACAAATTATATTTGCCTTTTGTTTCTTCAAAAAATAGAATACTTTATTTCTTTTCTCTTTAAAATTAAGACCATTGAGATTCCATGTTAGTATTTTGAGTGCCATATTAATTATTCTTTCCCCTTTCTAAACCTCTTTCTATCTCTTATTTTGCTTCCTATTTCTCTTTTTCCTAACTATCTCTGAGTTAAGGTAGCTATCCTCCTCTTCCTTCTCTGTATCTGATTGTCTCCTGTTTCCTCTCGTCTTTCTAGATCTTGTTACTATTCTTTCTGTTCTAGTGTTATTTTCCATTTTCTTTTTTTCTCTTTGCTTTTCCTGTTCTTCCTCACCTTGTATTTCTCCTTCTTCTAGTTCTTGTGGGATAATTTGTTGTCTTATTACTCTCTCTGGGACATACTCTTTTTTATCTGGATTTCTTGTTATTTCGTCTTCTGATTTCTTTCTCTGGTGTTTATCTTTTCTATGATTTTGCTTATTACCCCTTTGGTCATCTATTTGTTCTGAGTTGCTACTGTCCTCTTCCGAGGAGTTACTCCCCGTGGACTCGCTTCCTTAGAATTTTTTAAGGAAGGCTTCTGCTTTTTCAATGGTGTCTATCCGGTATTTCTTATTATCTATTGAGAAGTCTAGTCCTTCGATCTTTCCCCATCGATATTTGATTTCATTTTCTTTAAGAAATTCTGTTAATTTTACATAGTCCTTCCTTTTCCTTAAAATTTGTGGTGGTAAGTCCTTGAATATTTTTATTTCCTGAGGATAATCCTCCATGTAAAATTTTTTGATAATTAATTTCCAGGACTAGATCTGGTTCTTACAAATTGTATTATAATATCTCTAGGTAATTTTTTATTAGTCGCGATCCGGGAATTTTGTCTGTATAATTTGTCTACTTCTAAATCTAATTGTTCTGGTACCCAGTCTATATAGTATGCTAGAGCCGGGATCAGCCGAGTATTTAGATTTTCATTGTATTGTTCCGGCAGTCCCCGAATTTTCAATATTTTTTCTTTGTTTTTTAGTTCTGTTAATATTTTAAATTTTTCCTCTAACATTTGAGTCTCTACTATCTGTTCTATCTTTCCTTCTAATCTGGATGTTTTCTCTTCTGTCTCTGAGATTCTTTTGTGATTTTCCTTTATCTCCTGTGCCATGCAGGTTAGGCTCTCTTTTAATTCCCTTATCTCCTTCTGTATTTCTGTTTTAATTTCCTCTTTCCACTCTTTAATTTCTTGCTGAATTTCAGCCCTAATTTCAGTTCTAATGTCTGTCCTCAGTTTTTTAATTTCTTCCAGAATAATATTATTTGCATTGCACATATTCAGAGATTCTGTTTCAATAGGAGTGCTGCATAATGTATTACCTACAGCCTCTTGTGAAGGATTTTGTTGTTGATATTCTTTCATGTTCTTTTTACTTCTTTTTTCCACTTCTTATATTTATCAATCTATAATTTCTTGACCAAAGACACCCAGAATATTCTATGTTCTTTACCATTAGTTGTTTGCTTTACAATTATCCCTTTAGCTCGTTCTATTGTTTTTCCCCCCTGTTAATCTTCCCCCCTTTCTTCACCTCCTTTCTCTGAAATAAACTTAAAATGGTGGGCGTCACTTTTGCCCTTAGGCCTTAATAATGTAAGGTACTGCCCTTTTACTTTGTTAACTTCACAGATGTTGTCATCTCTCAGATCTAATTATCGGGGGGTCTGCAAGGTTGATTGTCAAGTCCATTTGTTAATTGAATCTCTTTTTAAATGATACTTTTCTATATAGCTGCAGAATGATTACTTATCACCCGTAATTTGAGTATTAAATCAATTAAATTTCTACAATATCCTTTTTGTATTTCAGACCTCACCAAGCCTTACTTAACTGAATTGAGAGAATTATTCCCAATTCAGCATTCATTTCGCCATTCACCTTCTACGGCAAGAACTTGCAGGCGCATGCAGAGTCTACTTTTAACCTCCTTTTGATTGTTGTTATTCTGTTACTTATCCCCTCCTTCTTTACCTTTAAGATTATCTCTTATCAAAACCAATTTTCCCAACCGTCTTTGTCCGTTGTCACTACCCACTTATTATATAATGCTAAGTCCCAACTTGGCTCTCTACCACTTTTGTTACCACCTGCTATCGTTCCTTTACATTTTCCTGCCTCTGCCGCTTGCTGCTGCGGTTTCCGGGTGGGAGGGGGGAGTGTTCCGGGTCCAAGACGCCCCGCCGCTTGCCTCTCTCCACCGGCCGCCGCCGCCCGCCGCGTTGGGGCCGGTGTTGTTTGGCCTTTTTAAAGAGGCCCTGGGCGCTGCCCTGCCTCCGCCACTGCTGGCTGCAGTTCCGGGGGGAGGGAGGGACGTGTTCCTGGGCCGAGAGCGCCCCGCCGCTTGCCTCTCTCCGCCGCCACTGCTGCTGCCGCCGCGTTGGGGCCGGTTGTGTTTGGGCCTTTTAAAGAGGCCCTGGGCGCTGCCCTGCCTCAGCCGCTGCTGCTGCGGTTCCAGGTGGGGGGGGGAGTGTTCCTGGGGCAAGAGCCCCGCCGCTTGCTCTCTCCGCGCGCCGCCGCTGCCGCCACGTTGGGACCGGTGTTGTTTGGGCCTTTTAAAGAGGCCCTGGGTGCTGCCCTGCCTCGCCGCCGCTGCTGCGGTTCCGGGTGGGGGGGGGAGTGTTCCTGGGGCCAAGAGCGCCCCGCCGCTTGCCTCTCTCCGCCGCCGCCGCCGCCGCGCCGCCACCGCGCGTTCGATGTTGTTGATGGGATGACAGAGGATTAATCAGGACTCTCCCTGCTAAATTGGACAGTGGAGGATACAGGTGTGCTGATGATAAGTCACTGATAACTAGACTCTTGGGTAAAATCTGCATAAATGATCATAGAATCATGCTCCCGAAGCCTCCGTAAGTAATGAGGTAGGGGTGAAATCTACAAAAAACAAAACAGTTCTTCCTACTCTCTTAATTAAATTTCTTATACCCATTTTTTAATACAAGGTATTGGCGATAGAATAGAAGAATTGACAGTTCCTCAGCCATTATCTATTAGGGCAGTCGTGTTTTCCCCCTTTCCCCCTCTTCTTTCTCCTCCAAAACTTTCTTCTTCTATTTGTTACAAATATTCCCTCTCCCCATGTATGAACGTATATGAGCAGGGGCATCACTAAAGGGGGGTGGGAGGCATGGACTGCACTGAGTGAAAGCCCAGGGGATGGGGGAATGAACACACAGTGGGATGGTCACTCATCATCCATCTTAACTCATTCCTGCATTCAATGCTGCCAGCCAGGGTGCCTGTGCAAAATGGGGAGGATACCCCTCATTGCAGCGCATTGGCCTGTCCTTCCTTCCCTTCTGGGAAGGGAGATGGGACTATCCACTAGCTCGCCTGTCTTTTTGAGTCTTTCTGGGTGGGTGAATGAAGCAGAGGGAGGAAAGCGGGGGGGGGGGGTGAGGCTGTCCATTGCTGTCACCTCCTCACACCATGTGATGCCAACCCTAATGATGCCAATGTGTATGGCTGGCATATGTCTCACCCTAATTCCAAAGTCTCACTCTGTACCCTCGAAATGTGTCATTTTTGCCAGTCCAGGCCTATCAATAGGTACAGTAATGCAACAGATAGTGAGGGGCAAAGAATTGTGACAGAGCTGTGTGCGTGTGCCTCTGACCACCCAAGTGAGTCAGCTACTTTTACATGCTGCGCAATATGGTGCTTCATTGTCAGCCCTGAGATAAGCTTCACTTGTCCCTCAGTTTGGTTTCCATATATGGAACTAGATGGGAGAAATCCTATCTCGTCTTTCACAAATGATTTTGACTTGCAAGCCCCCCAATGTGTCCAGTTTGTCCAGAACAGTCCCAGTTAATCCTCTGCCATCCCACTTTTTCAGCTTCTTTTAAAATATTCCAATTTCTCTCTCCTCTTCCCACTTTCCTTTTTTTATCCCCACCTTGCTTCAATTGCTGCAAACTGTGTTCAAAGTGCAAGATGAGTTGGTTTCCGGAGCTGCAACTCTGCTTTTTTTTCCTTATGAAATTTTGTGTGCTTGAGAGGCGGGTTTGAAGGCCTTACAGATGGCTTAAGGGGACTACATTTTTCCCAGTTATGGTTTACATCATGTAAGAATCCTTCTCAGTGGAGTGATGAATTTGGAAATGCAAGTGTGCTTCATTGGGCCATGTGAACAAACCAAGTCATGCAAAGGTAAGAACAGGTCTTTTGTAAAGCTAATGGATCATATCTGGCTGTTTAAAGTTAAGGCACTCCAAAATACTTTGCCTTGCAAGAAGAATAGCATTGATGGGAAAATTCCTTTGCTCTGCCCTCCATCACCTGAGCTATAGTGAGACAGGAACTAATCACGGAAGATGTGCAGAAACCTGAGGAAGATACCAGACAATGACATAATTCCTGCCAAACAAAATGTATTGATGCTCTGGCTCTGTGAGGCTGGCTGCCACTGCAACATTTGTCCTGCTATACAAGATCAAGAGATCTCCTAATTTAGCACTTTGTGGCCATAGCTATCAGCTAGATACCTATTGGGAAGTACATTACCATAACATGTACAGCACACAAGGGCATCCGGTGGCTTTCGTGATAGAGGAATTATTCAGAGTTGTGGACTGCATCCACTCAAGAGGACAGCACCTTGAACAGAATCATGCTGGAGGACCCCCAAAATGCCCAGAGAAGTGTTTTCTCTTGTAATCTCTAAGTCCTCCAGTATAGCTCTATGGTTGAGATTCGTAGAGAAAACATATTAATCTAATCCGCAAATGTCAAAGCCGCAAATGTGGAGGCTGACAGTAGTTCACTCTGCATGCTCTTTAGTTATATTTTTGATATATATATATGAGGTTTATCAGATGCAAGTTTTGGACCCTCAATTCCGCTAAGGAAGTGAAACGAATGTTGTGAACGCGATGTTTTACCACATTGTTTGCTTTTCCATCATTCCCCCAAAATGTGATGTTAGCGCTATACAAGGCGATTTGCGTGATGCGAAACCATGAACAGTGGATCTGTTTACTACACCAGCGCCTTCCTTTTCTGTCGAACATTTCGCATCAAAATTTTTGCACATGCCCTTTGGAGGTTTTGGTTGTATCGTGACCTTTGTGTTTCCGGGGGAGTGAGGGGGTCCCCCCCATCTCTAGGATCCTATTTAGCAGAGGAGAGGGGGAGAAGGAAAGAGCCAAAGGCAAAAGGGGAAATCTGGGTGGCTTTAGGACTGCAAAGGGCTGTCATAGGGAGGTGGGGGGTGGAATGGAGAAAGTGATGGAGGAGGAGGAGGAGGAGGAGGAGGAGGAGGAGGAAGGAGCCGTGGGAAGAAGGGAGCCATGGAGGGCATCCTATAATGGAGCAGGAGGATGAGGATGAAGGAGCCAGGGCAGCTCAGAGGGAGGTGAGGGTCGGAAGGAAGGAAGAGGAGGAGGAGGATTGCCCAGGGAAATAGGGCTGTGCAGAGAATCTGGGGATGTAGGGAAATGGATGCAGCAGAAGCAGCATCTTTTGACAATTTATGCGCATGATTTTTTGGGTGCTTGCTTTCCTCTTGCTCCTGGAACTTAAGAGCCATTATTATTATTATTGTTATTATTATTATTGTTTGTGTTATATGCGGATGCTACAGTCAGAATGCCTGCGCTGCATTTCCCTTTTATTCCCAATTGATTTCATGGGTCAGTTGGAATTGACAGGTCTCTCTCTCTCAGCCTCAGTGGAAGGCAATGGCAAAGTGTAAGCAGGAGGAAAGGGGTCAGTTCAGGTCAGGTCAAAGGTACGACATGAACAGAGCTCCCATCAGGCACTTTCCTCCCTTTTTTAAAAGAAATTATTTTTGGCAAAATGTGCGCATGTTTTGTTTTCTTTTTTCTTGAGAAATATATATATTCTTGTCCTTTGCAACATTTTTCCTTTGCTGGAAGTCAGCAAATGAAAGGGAAAGGAAACAAGCTTCCAGCCACTTTATATATAGCCTTTTTTCCTTTGAGAATTCATCCTAAAATGCAAAAGTTACATTTGAATGTTACATTTGTTGCTCTTGTCAATTAGGCAATTGGCAAAACGATACACGCTTTTGCAAGGAATTCAGGGATAGCTCTGAATTGCTTTTAAATGCATAAAAGAATGCATTACAATTGCATCCTTTTCTGGCATTTACGAGGTGATGAATGTATTATTATTATTATTATTATTATTATTATTACATGTGCAAGAGGCATTCTGGGGTGGCAAGGAGTGGGGGATACAGGATGCATTAACTTGCATTTTGGGGTTGAAAATGGGGCCAAGGGCAGATCATAAGAGGTTTATTTGACAAAATATGCGCACTTTGGGGCATTTTGTGCCTGGCTCTTTAAAAAAAGGAGGGGGGAAGGGTTAGGGTTAGAAGGGGCTGGACTGGATGGCCCTTTGGCATCCCTTCCATTTCTAGGGTCCTATTTATTCCTTCAGAAAAGAAGAAGGGGCTGGACTGGATGACCCTTTGAGGTCCCTTCCATCTCTCTGGCATCCTATGTATTCCTTCAGGGCAGAAGAAGGGGCTGGATTGGATGGACCTTGGGGATCCCTTGCATAGGTTAGATTTACCTATAGGTACAGACCCCACTCCCCCCACATATACATATACTTATCTATACATATACTTTTGGTTTTTTTTTTTGTTTTTTTATTTATATACTGCTATTCCAAAGATCATAGTGGCGAACAGCAAGTAAGCTAATTAGCAAGTAAGCTAATTTTGCCCCCAACAGTCTGGGTACTCATTTTAGCGACCTTGGAAGGATGCAAGCCTGAGTTGAGCTTGGGCCCTTTTGCTGGTCTTGAACTCGCAACCTTGTGGTTTCGAGTGAATGGCTGCAGTACAGGCATTTACCCACTGCGCCACCAGGGCTCCTATATACATATAGAACATGTGTATATATATATGCGCACACATACACATCCACACACACACACACACACACACACACACACACACACACCTCTCTATAAATACAGGCAGACAAGACAGATATACATATATATATATAATTAATTAATAATAATTTGTTTTATTTATATACCGCTATTCCAAAGATCATAGCAGTGAACAGCAAGTAAACTAATTAGCAAGTAAGCTAATTTGCCTGAGTCGAGCTTGGGCCCTTTGCTGGTCTTGAACTCGCAACCTTGTGGTTTCGAGTAAATGGCTGCAGTACAGGCATTTAACCACTGCGCCATATATGTCAGAGACACATACTAATAAACATCTCTCTGCATATTCACAGTATCCACAATAGCTGATAACATACACACGTTTTTATATTCACATGTATTCCTTCAGGACAGAAGAAGGGGCTGGACTGGATGACCCTTTGAGGTCCCTCCCATCTCTTTGGCATCCTATGTATTCCTTCAGAAGAAGAGGGGGACTTGATGACCCTTTAAGGTCCCCTTAATTTATAGCATCCTATGTATTCCTCCATCACACATCAAGGCAAAACACACACACACACACGCACACATATATATGCACGTTTGCACTCGCGCAAAGAATGTATCTCTGCACATATTCACTCAGAACACACATTTACACACACACACACACACACACACACACTTAAAACCCCCTCCCCCGGGGTTGCCTTGAAAAAGGAAGGCCACCCGAAGGGAATGGGGTGAAAAAGCAGCTCAGCATCATGGGAACTTTGCAATCAGTAACTTTTGCGTCGCGTTGTGTTACTCCCTACCACACCAAACCATTTCGCAATGCATTAGAAAGGATAATGGGAGACAAATGCCAGACTTTCCTTTTTCCCTCGTAATGCCCCTAAAACTATGGAAGCGTTGTGCAATGGGCTCCCATAGAAATGAATGATGTTTGGAAGAACATCGCGTTATCGCTTTATTGTGCAATGTTGGTTGCTCAAAAGTGACTCTTTGGGCAGGAAAAATCGCCAGAAACTCGCGTCTGATAAACTCCTATGTTTTTCCTGAGTTTGCTAGGCATAGGCCTGTTACAGACTGCCAAAATAAAGCTGCTTGGGGTCTCTTTGGAGGTATGCTATTTAAATGATGCATGGGTCCTAAGAGTCCAGAGGTCGCACTAAAGCCACACTCCATTCCTAAGCACTGGAGTGCAGCTTTGGTGCAGCTTCTGGATTCTTAGGACCCATGCATCATTTAAACAGCATACCTCCAAAGAGACCCAAAGCAGCTTTATTTTGGCAGTCTGTAACAGGCCGTAGTTTTCTTTTTGAGACCCTCCTGTGTTTCTTTTGTGTTAGCATTGCACAGCTGCCACCCAACTCAAAGTAAGGTCAATTTATACTCTCTCCTCTCAATATAGGATCTTGACCAGAGTGTTCTAGAGGAAGAACTAGGAGGCTGTCTAGCAGCTGCACTAACCTTCCTTATTTGTAACTCCCCTGAGAGTCAGCTAGATGGAAGAAACAGCCAGCCACCACATGAATATATGTTCATCCAATGACGTTATTGCTATTAAATGTTTATTTCCAAGTGCCTGTGTCTGCTACAATGGACTGGGGATATAAAAGGTGAAGAAGAAGAAAGAGACGAGGGCATGGGGCAGCCTGTTAAGCTTACATTCCTTCTTAGAAAAGTTTTGAAATATTCCTGGAATTACAGATTTATGATTTGCCACAGAGACCCATGGGGGCTTCTGGAGCAGCAGCAGCAGCCTACGCGTAGAGTCCTTCATTTACAACTGTGGCTGTTACCACAGAATTCATGCTTTATGACTAATTTCTATAGTAATGCTTGGGCTGTCCAGTCATACCGTGCAAAGGAGAAGGCTGGAAGGGAGAGTCCACCAGAGGCCCCGGCGTGGAGGAGTTATTAATAAAAAGGAAATGTGAGGGGGAGGTGGGGGGGAATGTTCTAACATTCGGGAAAGTACATTGAACAGGAACGTAAGAAGGGTACCGAGAAAGACTTTGGGAATGATTCAAACTCTCATACAGTAAATTACAGAAAGTCAGCAAGAGACCATTGACACGTTCCCCCACTTTTTTGCTGCCTCAGTCATGATTTATATCCTGCACCTTATTCAGAAACATTCCCCATGAAAAGTGTTATTTCTTACATTTATGGCTCATGAGAGAGTTCAAGTGCCTCTCAAATTGTTCTCCTCCTCCTTCTTTCTCCTTAGAATTCAGAGACATTTGTTAGTTTGGAATATCAGTATGAAAAGGAATCTGTAGCACCTTGGAGACTCAGGACATTATCATACTAGCCTGCTCTCCTGCCACAACTGTGCTAATTCTGAGAATGGAAGTACAGATGTTTGGTATCATTTCTTATCACACTTTACCCCATGATAGCGCTTTGGCAATCCACATGATCTCTTTTCGGCACTGCCAAATGCCACCTCCAAGAGGAAGGGAGAAGTGAGTGATTATGGCTACCAATTGCTTCCTGAAGCTGGCTGCTGCATGAGTGTTCTGCTCCTCTCAAAGCACAGTGCAGCTGTGTGCACATTCATACAATAGCCCCATGCTTTATGGTGGGGTGGGGTGGACAAGTGATCGTGGCTGCCATGTGAATGAGCACATAGCCACTGGCTTTGTTTTGGCGGCTGGGAGGAGAAGAGGGGAGAGGAGGAGAATCAACCCACTCACACCATGTGTCTGCTTGAGAAACAGAAGTGTAGCAGAAGGGACCAAGTTCTTGAAGGCAGTAATGCAATGACAGTGAGACTGAATCTATTGACAGGTTTTGCCCATCAATGAAAAGGACACAATATCATGTGATACATACTAGCCAAAAATGCTTTTATCCTGTCAGTATTTCACTTTTTAGCTTCACGTGGTAAAGTCCGCCATGCAAATCCACTAGATGACCTTGAGCAAGTCACACTCTCTCAGCCTCAGAGGATGGCAATGTCAAACTCCCCCCCCCCAAAGAAACTTGCCAAGAAAAACTTCACCTTAGGGTCCCCATAAGTTGGAAATGACTTGAAGGCACAGAACAGCAACAACAAGGTAAAGTCCTAACAGAATGAAAGGTTGTAGCATAAGCTTTCATGGACTTGGTCTACTGAGGTAACTGAGGAAGAAGACCAATTGTACAAATGCATATTCTACAACATCTTTTGCTCTGCTACAAGATCCCTTTGCATATGTGAGGTTGGTTAGATTGAGCGATGCTGACTGGCCCAAGGTCAAATAACTATAACTTGATTTTTGGTGTCTCTGAACCTTGTTTGCCCCCCTCTTCCTTCCTTCCTTCCTGACCCACTAGGAACCCAAGATGATATGTGATCAATATAAAAAAATTAAATTAATGGCTAAAAACTACTTTAAAATAGTCCAAACTCCTCTTTACAAATAAGTCTAAAACTAAGGAAACAGTTTAAGAAAAAGCTAGAACAAACACCCCTAATTTTAAGAACCAAAGGCCACTTAACACTCCAGCCACCAAACCACATTATAAACTTTCCCTTCTGCCTTTTCACATTGAATTGCAACATATTCAAGGCAGTTCATGTAAAAATCATTCAACAGAATCTCTGGCTGAGATGTATATGTACATTTTCATACACACATTCCCAAATAGCAGCCAATTGAAGAAGATATTTAGTACCAAGAATGACCCAAAATGTTGAGCAAACAGCTCAAAGACTTGTTGGACCATCAGAGCCATTCAAATCTGGACCAAAAAAAGAGGGGGGCATATTGAGTGGGTAACCACCTCACTCCTTTAGAGTAAATATTACATTAAAGGTTGATTGGACTTTGAGAAGGAGATCAAGTTTTGCAGCACAATGTGTAAAAACCTCTGTTGTGTTTCTATTGTTTTTATTGTTGTAGATAAGTGGATTCAACTTTTATAATAAACTCAAAATTTCTCTACTAAATAGTGGGGATGTGTATGGTGTAGTTCAGCTACTCACAGTCTTCCCCCCAAATCAATTCAATTCATTTTGGGCCTTTATCTTCCTTAACAAGCTTTAAAGGAAAGAAGCAAAGCCTTTAGTCCTTTGTCGTTTTTCAAAGTGGAAGGTGTGTTTGGTTGCTAAGAATGCAGATAGCTCTGAGATGTTTAAGGAGACTGGTGCACTGATTGTTGATGTCTCAAACATGCTGATAATCTCCCTAAAGCATGGAGAAGCCACTGATAGTCTTATGTGCCATTCTTATGATAAAGGACCATGGGCCACGAATTTCTATAAGATGAGATATGTTTTGTTTTTCAAATTAGCAAGACTCCTTACTCCCCCTTCCACTCAGCTTTGGAGCACTACTACTCTTCTCTAAGCTGGTAAAGTGATTCAGGAGAAAGGCACTGACAATTTATTCCGGAAGACAAAAAGAAGCCTAGAAAGAATTGTGATAGTTATTAAGTCTGGGGGTGCTTGTTTCTTTGCTCCTTTCCAACTTCTCCCAATGAATCTATCATTGGGAGGGAATGGCACTCATACAAGATTCTCTGAGCCTATTTCCCTTCTTCTGACAACTGATTTACAAGGAAAGAAAGTGCATGTGGATATGTGCAGCAGAACTGCTGGTTGCCCCGATTACAGTAGTTTATTGTGATCCCATTTGCCTTAACAGATACCCTTTCCACAGTTATTGGGTTTGAGTACAGTATGTGGATCTCAAGCTGGCTGCCCAGAATACAGTAGGAATTATATAGGTGTACCAGCTATCCTCCTGCTCAACAGTCTTTCTTTCTGAGCAAGCTGAGTTGGTTTCAGGCTTGCTGTTGGAATCCCTTGGCTTGTCATGTTAGAGGGCTTTAATGCCAGGGTTGAGACTAGTTTATCAGGAGTGGCTCAGGAATTCATGCCCACCATGACAGTGTCCCAAGTGGCACCTGCAGGAAATACTCTGGTCTTCTTTACTGAATAGGAGGATGCTGATTTTGGTATAGAGGAATTCTCTTCAAATCAATGATCATGACCTGCAGAGGTATGATTCATGAAGATGCAAGAGATTACCTTCTTGGTGGTTTTGCCCAGGAAATGGAAATCACTTATGAGTGAAGATAGATTAATTCCTCCCTGTTGTCTTTCCACTTAATAATTTGTAAGGTTTCAGGTACAGCACTAGACTGACTGACTGACTGTTGTTGTTAATTGCACTTGGGTTGATCTCAACTCATGGCAACCCCATGAATGAGATCTTCAAGTCCCCCCTCCCCCTCAACTGCTCTATTCAAGTCTTGCAGACTCAGGGCCGTGGCTTCCTTGATTGAACCTATCCATCTGGTATTTGTTCTTCCTCTCTTTCTCTTGCTTGCTGTCTTTCCCAGAATTATTGTCTTTTCTAGTGTGTCCTGCTTTCTCATGGTGTGGTTGAAGTATGAGAGCCTTAATTTAATCATCTTGGCTTTAAGGAGCCCTGATGGCACAGTGGTTAAATGACAGTACTGCAGCAAGTATTGCAACCACAAGGTTGTGAGTTCAATCCCAGGGCTCCAGGGTTGATTCAGCTTTGCATCCTTCTGTAGGTTGCTAAAATGAGTAACCAGCTTGTTGGGGGCAACTAACTTACACATTGTAAATTGCTTAGAGACTACTTAGTTCAGTATGAAGCAGTATAGAAATGTAAATGCTGTTGCTGTTGCTATTCCAAGGAGAATTTAGGCCTGATCTAGAAGCCAATTTGTTGGTCATTTTGGCCATCCACACAATCCTGAGCACTCTTCCCCAGCACCACATCTCAACAAATGAGTTGATTTTCTTTCACTTCACTGCCCAGGTCTCACTGATATGGACTTATATCTACTTAGATTTTAACTGGATGAGCTTCTTAATATTTTAATTTTATTTAACTGAGGACCTCAATATTGTTTATCTTTGTGTTTTAATACTGGGATCAGTTTAATCTGTGTTTCAGTATGTGTAACTTACGATGCTTTTATGGGCAGGTTTTTCTTTTTTAAAAATTATGGTCCAAAACACATTGCAGAAATAATCCAGTTTAAGACCACTTTAACTGCCGTAGCTTAGTGCTAGGGGATTCTGGGAACTGTAGTTTATTGTGGCACCAGAGCTCTCTGACAGAGAAGGCTAAATGTCTAAAAAAAACCCTCCAATTCCCCAGATATCCCTAGCATTGAGCTTGGTCAATTAAAGTGGTCTCAAGCTGACTTATTTCTGCATTGTGTTTTGGACCTATGTGAAAAATCATCTTGCACCCCACTCATGGCAGAAAGTTGAGTTAATAAATTGCAATAAAAGAGCAGAACTAAATAAATAAAAGAGGAAATTATTATTATTATTATTTTGGATGAGACCTTTCAGGAACCACAGTGAACATGTCAGGGCCATGCTGGCTGGCTGGGAGCAGTCCTTGGAACTGAAGTTCAAAAAAGATCTGGCTTGAAGTAAGAGAAGTAGTACGCAATCCCACCTTGAGAGGGCAGTGGAAAGAGCATTAAATCCAGAGTGTGAGATTACCTAACTCCAGTTCTGTTTTTAAAGTTAGTTTAGAGCATGCTCTTGGCGATAGAATTTATTCATTGAGCTTGAGAGACAAGGGCCCTTACAGAGACATTTTTGGAATTCTGTTCTATTTGTGAAGTCCTGTTGCTTGATCAACCACCAAAAGGCATTCAAGAGCACTTGAGTCCAGCTTGTACTTTGTGGTTGCATATCTTAAGTTATTTCGGCTTGCTTGTTTTAAATCTCTTCTTTCTCTCTTTTTCTCTAAAACTGTTGCTACTGATGCTGAGTTTTTGAGAAAAGTGTCTCCTAATGCTTTCTCTCATTTTTAGATACAAGATGTGATCTGTAAATGGAGGCCAACTAGTTTTCACAAACAAAAAAGTCAATTTTTTTGAACTGGCAACAAGGTCAAGCATCGCTAATCTACTGCTATGGCTGGCTCCAAGACATTTTGTTGCCTGAGGCAGTGTAGAAAATGGTCCTATCTAAGTCAAAAGGCAAAGTACCATAGCCAGTCAAATTATTTTGGCACATGGGAAAGGAAATTCCATAAGCATCTTGATCCTTCTCTGGCAAGTAAATAACTAATAATTTGTGAAGTCGAAGGCTTTCATGGCCAACATCCATAGTTTTTTGTGGGGTTTTTGGGCTATGTGGCCATGTTCTAGAAGAGTTAATTCCTGAAGTTTTGCCAGCATCTGTGAAGATGCCAGCCACAGATGCTGGAGAAACGTCAGGAAGAAACTCTTCTAGAACATGACTACATAGCCCAAAACCCCCACAAAAACAACTAATAATTTCCTTTCTCCTCATGAGATCCCACATCTCCTTCTTGAGGTAGCTACAATATGCTACCTAATGATAGAATTGTCCCTCATTGCTGGAACTTAGAAACCCTTCTGTACCCTTTAAATGGCTACTATAATTGGAAACCTGCCCTTCACATTGGAAACCTGCCCTGTTCCACTATACCCATAATGTCAACTTAGCATACCTTCCAAGTGTCCCAGTTTGCCAAGGTCAGTCCCAACTAATCCTTTGTCATCCTATTTTTTTCAGTTGCTTTTAAAATGTCCTAGTTTCTTTCTCCTCTTTCTACTTTCTTCCTTCATTTTCAGCTTATTCCAATTTCTGCAAACTAAATTCAATGTGCAAAAGTAGTTTGTACTGAATTAACTCAGCAGTGAGGAGAGCAGTGGAGGGAGTGGGATCTTGCTTTCCCCAAAAGACTCAGACAAAAGCAAACTGATGCAGCTTGGAGCTTTTATATTCTTCTTCATAAATTATGTTTGCCATCTTCATCACTGTCTGATGATGCTTGGCCCAGTCTGTGTAAAGTATTGGGAACAAATGCCTGTTGATACTTCCATGGGATTGTTTTTCTTACACGGATCAAATCTTGGCCAAACACTCTTGTCTGATTACCACCTGCTGTGCTTAAGTCTATGTTTTTAAAATTTCAAATTAAAGTTGGGGATAAGGATTTGGTCCATTCGCACTCACCTGAAAGTAGGGGGGAAATGAACAATATTTCACAATTTTTTCAGATTCTTGAATGCGCACATCTGTTTTAAGAAGCCATTAAAGTCTACCAGTTTCCTTTTATTTTGTCAAGGAGCTGTTGGAGTAAAAATAACAAAGAACAGAGATAAAAGGAAGTTTAAATATATGAACGGCCTCTCAGCTCCAGGGATTCCTGGATGTGACTGATCATCCTATTTCAATCTGGCTTCAGGCCTAATTAAAGGATGGAGACATCTTTGGTCACCTTGGCAGATGACAACCTGAGAAAGTCCCCATCACTAACACTTGCCCTGCTTTTACCCTTTCAACTCTATCCTCAAGTGTATAAGGGATAGGGTCCCAAGCGTCTCCATAAACTAGTTCCAGTATTTTGAGTAACATGTATGTAAGGTGACCAGATGTCCTAGCAGTAAAGGAGGACAAGGGTCTGCAAAATGTAGGACACTCAAGAAAAATGTAGAGCATTACAGAATTAAAGCTAAAAAACACTAGAAACATTAGTATAAACATAAATTCATGCTTTTTAGTCATGCTGAAAATGGAGGGTGTTTTGAAATTCCTCCTGGACAGAATACTGAAGTGTAGGTCATGGCCTGGAAAAGGAGGACCCCTGGTCACCTGCATGTATGATCCTGGTGGCACAGTGGTTAAATGCCAGTACTGCAGCAAAAACATTGTGAGTTCAATTCCAGAGGGATCCAGGTTCACTCAGCCTTCCATCCTTTCATAGGTTGGTATAATGAGTGCCCATCTTGTTGGGGACTTTTGTCTTAACAGGTTGTAAACTGCTTAGAGACTGCTTAGTTCAGTATGAAGCAGTATAGAAACATAAATGCTATTGCTCTTGTGTGTTCTTCTTTACAGCTTATAGTAATCAATCCAGTCACAGTCAATCACTGTGAAACAAACAGTAACTTTTATTGAGACTCATATAGAAATAAAATATCTTGTGTGAGTTAACTTCAAGCTTGGTATAGTTACATTAAAACCAAACACTTGGCAGGCTTTTAACACTCTTTAGCCTACTTCCTTTTCTCTTAGACAGACTGGCAACCAGACCCTGACTAGACTAGACTAGACCAGACCAACTGACAAAACTGACTCAACTGAACTCTGCATTTTTAATTTTCCCTTCTTAGTAGGAGGCTCTGTAGTAGGAGGCTCTGCCCATCAATCATAGCTGTGTTAAGTTTTGCTCCTCTTGTGATGTCCCTTGCTTGGCAACCAGTTGTCAAGCTGCTCTTAAATCCAACATAGCCAGCTTCTAAAAGCACTTCATCACAATATTTATCTTTTCTTTCCATCTGATTCCAAGGAAGCTATTTCAGCACTAAACCATTGTCTGCTCTCAGTATTGGACTGGATGAGAATGAACAAATTGAAACATAATCCAGACAAGACAGAGGTCATTCAAAAGACCAGTGAGGGGAATAGGGATTCAGTCTGTGCTGGATGGAGTTACATTCCCCCTGAAATTTCAGGTTTGTAGCTTGGCTGTACTGGGGAGGTGGGCTGAAGGTCTGTTTAAACAAAAAGGTCATTGTCTGCTGGTTTTTACCAGAGGGGGGCCAACCAAATCTCCATTGGGAAGGAGTAGTGTAGCTAGAAGCAGCCACCGAGAAGGCTGTCTCCTGTCTCCTCACCAGGATCTTTTGCTCAGGCTAATGTCTCACTCTGCCTAATGTTGGTGCCTGAGATGGGAGGTTTAATTTCCCTCTACCTTCTATGGCTGCTATTGACCTCATTTCCTTCCTGCATCTTTGCATTTCATTTCCATCAGCATGAAAATGGCATCGATAGTGGCATTTTAGAAGCCATACCTAAGCATTCAAAGGGATCTGGTAGTCCCTTTGAGACTAACTGTGCAAAGGAAGTTGTAGTATAAGCTTCTGTAGATTTGGGTTGCATCTGCACTGCAGAAGTAATGCAGTTTGACACCCTTTAACTGTCATGGCTCAATGCTATAGAATCCTGGGATTTATAGTTTGGTGAGCCACAAGAGCTGCCTGACAAAGACGGCTAAATATCTCATAAAAGTACAAATCCCAGAATTCCTTACCATTGAGCTATGACAGTTAAAGTGAGCTCATGCTGCTTTATTTTTGAAGGGCAAATAAGGCCTTGGCCTACATCCTCAGATGCATGAGGCAGTAGACCAAGTCTACTTGCATCTGAGCAAGTAGACGAAGTCTACAAAAGCTTATGCTACAACTTCTTTCACACAGTTAGAACCTTATCGCATGATAAAAGGAAGCTGAGATGCAGCAAAAGAGAATCGGCTTTCTCCTTTACTCACCACATGATGTCATAGTACTTCAATTCTCTTCCAGAAGGAGATGGAAGCTTCACTGGCTACTGGTTCGCTTCCGAGCACTATTCAAAGTGCTGGTTATGATGACCTATAAAGCCCTACATGGCTTAGGTCCAGACTATTTGAAAGACCGTATCTCCCCATATGAACCACCCAGAGCCCTAAGATCTTCAGGAGAAGGCTTTCTCTCGGTCCCACCACCATCCCAGGCTCACCTGGTGAGGACCCGAGAGAGAGCCTTCTCCGTGGCTGCTCCTTCCCTGTGGAATGCCTTTCCACAGGGGGACTAGGCTGGCCCTCTCACTGCTAGCCTTTTGTAGGCAGGCAAAGACATTTTTGTTTAAACAGGCCTTTTGAGATCTGGCAGGCTTGGTTTTATTGGTTTTATTGGGAGACGAGAGGGTTGGACTTGGACTTTTTAATTTTAACTCTGTATGTTTTTTTTAAAATTATATTTGTAATTTTTATATTTTTATGATTTTAATTGTACAGTTTTAACTTATGTTTATATATGTTCACCGCCTTGGGCCCCATCTTGGGAGAAAGGCAGAATATAAATAAATAAATAAATAAATAAATAAATAAATAAATAAATGGTTGTAAAAGAGTATCTTTTGTCATACTGGTAAAAGTCATTTGGAAAAATGCACAGTTTTACCACCATCTTCCTCAGGAAGGAGAATGGAAGTACTGCAGCGGCATGCAGAGGGGCAAGGAGAAAGCTGCTTCTCTTTCACTGGTGTCTTGGCTTTCTTTTGTCATGTGATAAGGTGCTTAGTCTCAAAGGTGCTACAAGAGCCTTTTGTATACTGATATTCTAGACTATGGCCCTGTGCAGACCGGCCATTAAGGCCGGACTGGGGGCGGAGTTGGGGCATAGCATCCACATGATGCATGCCCTGACTCCACCCCCAGGGTGCCGTGACACTGTGCGCTGTTCTACACCATGTGTGGCATCATGGGGCTCTTCTGGTGCTGCATCTGCACAATACAGCGCCAAAAGGGCACCATAAAGTCGTGGTGGCAGGGCGCAAAAAGGAGCCACTTTTTGTGGCTGCAAAGGCCAGGTCAGGGCCATAGCATGCGGCTTCAATCTGACTGTAAAAGGAGCAGCTGGAAGGTACCCCATTGGGGTTGTCTGCACAGCCCTAAAATGGCTATATCTCTGAATCTGTATCTAAATGCCTAACTTATGGGCCCGAACAGACAGACCAAAATAAAGCTGCTTTGGATCACTTTGGAAGTATGCTATTTAAATGACACACGCATCTTAAGAGGCCAGAAGCTGCACCAAAGCTGCACTCTATTCTTTAGAATTGAGGTGTGACTTTGGCGTGGCTTCTGGCCTCTTAGGATGCATACATCATTTAAACAGCATACCTCCAAAGTGAGCCAAAGCAGCTTTATTTTGGTCTGTCTGTTTAGGCCCTTAAGATTCTCCCCTATCTATGCTTCTCTCTTGGGCTGTCACTCACAGAAAAACATATTGAGAAGCTCCAGGAACTGGCAGCCTTGAGTTTGCCTTATTTTGCCTTGACTTGCAAAGTTATGTTTTCTTTGATGAGCAGCTGTAGAGTTCCAGCAGCTCCTTCTCGGTACATAATTGCAATGATAAATGGCAATAGAGATTTGTGACCACATTTTAGAGCCCGATAAACAACACTCTGAAGAGACTGAAACCACAACTTCCTTTTCCATAAGGAAACACAACCTCTGTGAAGTAAGTGCGACCGTGAGGCTCAGCTTACCAGATTGATTCAAACCTTTTTCAAATAATACTTTACATCCCTGGGGGTGGTGACTGTGCAGATAAGAAAATACAACAACGAAATCAACATTTAGAGTTTATTCCAAAATATCTTGATCTCAGAAACAAAGCTATTCAGTTTAAAGAATTGTCATTTCCCCCAAGTGGAACAGGAATACAATTTGAGCTCAGAACCATACATTTCCTTTATCCAGTGCTAATGTAAGAGCTTACTATGTTGTATTTCTTAATTCAAATTGGTTAGTTTATTCTTGTCATCATTTCTTCCACTCTGTAAATGATATGTATATTTGTGTGTGTTGGCTATCTAGCAGTTCTCTTGTTCTTTCTTTCTTACCCTTGTCCATCTCTATCTTTTTGTTGTTGTTGCTTTTAGCTGAATTTCTATCATAATTTTCTTTTAGAATACAGATTTATCCATGTTGTCATTTTATTTGATTTATATCCTTTTTCTCCCCCAAATGAAAGTCAAAATGGCATACAATATAAATTAAATCAGAACAGCTAAAACAATACAGAGTACAAAAGTTTAAAAAAGCATTAAATCATACATCCAATTAAAATATTAGTTTTAAAATATTAATTTTAAAAACACTTGAAATACATATTGCATACTAAAAAGCAGTGCACCTACTTGCAGATTCCTTTGTAGCAAACAGGGTGAGTTGGTTTGTACATAATGACAAATCAAGGTAGTTGACTTTTTCTGGTTTCCTGAGAATAAGCAGTATTACAAATCAAAGCATTATCTAGTTTCCTAATTTGCTGCTTTCAAACACAAAGCTTGGAAATGACATAGTTACAAGTAACATTGGCGGGGTACAAACCGCCGCTTTGCGGCGCTTCCCTGCCGCCGCCATTTGCTCCGTGCGGGAGCCGCAGCAGCCAAACCGCGCGACTCCCGCGCGGAGCAAAAAAGAAGCTCCATTTCGGAGCTTCTTCTTGCGGCGCCTCTATGACGTCACAAGGCGCCTGGCGCGGACTCGCGACATCATAGGCGCCGCGACACGTCTGGACGCTATGCGTCCAGTACGTAAAGATGGCGGCGCCCATGTAGAAGGTGCGCCGCCATCTTGTACATATAAGATACGTACTAGGGTTAGAGGGGTGCGGAAGCAGCGCCCCTTCCTAACCCTAGTACGTATCCTATACGTACTATATGGCGGTGTGTATCCCGCCATTATCTGCAGCACACTACCTTTGGAATACTAAAAGGGCATCAGTAACACATGGACCTAAATTCTATTAAGTCTCTAGCAGAGTAGACCTATTGAATTTACTGTTGAATGGTAGGTCAACATAAAGGTAAAGTCCATTAATTCAATGGGTCTACTCTTGTGATGGGGGCTAACTGGTACAATTCAGGCTAAGGACTGGAAACTTTGAGTGCAATGTTACTTCTAGAATGCTTTCTTGTGTGTGTGTGTGTGTGTGTGTGTGTGTGTGTGAGTCATTTGCCTCAGAGGAAGGCCAAGGGCAACCCTCTCTGAACAAATTTTGCCAAGAAAACTCTGTGATGGGTTTAACAACAACAACAACAACAACAACAACAACAACAACAACAACTACTACTATTATTATTATTATTATTATTATTATTTCTTATTCGCCTCTCCCCATGGATTGAGGTGGGGAACAACAGTCCAACAAATACACACCAGTAAAAAATGCATATCAATTTAAAAGAACAAACAAGACACATATGTATTAAAGTAATCCACACTTAAAATCACAATTTAACAATCATCAGGATAGCCCTATCAGAAAACACTGGTCTTTAATGCTATTTTAAATTTGGTTTGCCTTTGCTGTAGTTGTTATGTGCCTTCAAGTAATTTCTGATTTGGTTCATCGTAAGTTGGAAATGATTTGAAGTGAAATAATAACAACAAAACTACTATGAGGGTGGTGAAAGAGGCGGTGGAATTGTTCTAAAATTGTTATAGCCTATGTAACAAATAGAGGAAATGAAATCTTTTGTTGATGTATACTGTTCATATAAAAATATGTTTTTTAAAGGAGTTGGGAAGATTTAAGAGACTCTCAAGTGTTTGCATGGCTCCCCAAAGATAGGCCTTAACAATGCTGGAACAAGTCTTCAGACAATGTCTTCCAGAAGCACTGTGTGGATCAACAGCAGTTGCTTGAATGAAAACATTTTCTCTCCTGAGATTCAGCGTGCAGGATGCTTCAGAGTCACCCGTACACACTGATCCTCTCCTGAGTGCAATGCCAAGAATCGTGCAGAAATGTTTCTATCAGGATGCAAAATTTACTACTATGACTTAAAATGTCTTTAGCAATAGTGGGTTGAGGCTTTTAATCATGCAGTCACCCTGCCCCATTTGCAGAGGTTTATGGGATGACATTATTGAGATGACATCAACTTCCACTTGTAACCTTCCTGTGTTTTCCCACTCAGTCTCCCATGCTTTTTTTAATGCACATATACATATTCACTATGTTGAAAGAGGAAAACGAAGAATATCAGTGAAATGTATTTTCTTATTGGCATGGGCTGTGCAGAAAAGTGTCATGTAAACTAAGATATTAAAGAATAATGTGTATGCAAAGGGATCTTGTGGCACCTTTGAAACTAAGGAGATTATCGGGCTACGGGGTTGAGACGGCCATGGTCGATGATCTCCGTCTGGGCATCGACAGGGGAAGTATGTCCCTGTTGGTGCTCTTGGACATCTCAGCGGCTTTCGATACCATAGACCATGGTATCCTTCTGGAGCGCCTGGTAGAGGTGGGGATCGGGGGCACTGCGCTCCAGTGGTTCCGGTCCTACCTCTCTGGGAGGTTCTTTTTTTTGCATACTGATTTTCCAGACTTACATGGCATTATTAAAGAATAATGTGCTACTTTAAAGGCTGAGGACATGAGAATCATTCTAATACTAGAGTTGGAAGAGACCACAAGGGGCATCCAGTCCAGCTCCCTGCTATGCAGGAACACACAATCAAAACACTCCCAACAGATGGCCATTCAACCTCTATTTAAACAAGGAGACTCCACCATTCTCTGAGGCAGCATATTCTACTATTGATCTGCTCTTACCATCAGGAAATTCTTTTTAATGTTGAAGTGGAATCTCTTTTCTTGTAGCTTGAATCCATTTCTGGAGCAGCAGAAAATAAGCTTGCTCCAACCCCAATATGACATCCCTTCAAATATTTAAGCACGACTATCCTGTCACCTCTTAACCTTCTCTTTCCCAGGCTAAACATACCCAGTTCCCTAAGCCGCTCCTCATAGAGCATGGTTTCCAGACCTTTCATCATTGTTGTCATCCTCCTCTGAATATGCTCCACATTATCACACCAGCCTGCTGTCCCACCACAATCCTACTGGTTTAATAATGGAAGCATACGAGTTTGGCATAATTTTTTACCATACTTTGCACCATGATAGCACTTTGGTGATCCATGGTTGCTTGATCTGTTTTCCGCACTGTGAAACACTGACTTCTGGGAGGATGGAGGGGGCACATAGGTGGTCTCAGATGTAAAACACCTCCTTCCTCTCCTGTAATACTAAAACTCAGGAGCATCCACTGAAGCTAAATGATGACATTTTCAGAACAGATAAACAAATATTTCTTCACATAATGTCCGTTAAACTGTGGAATTCACTGCTACAAGATGTGGGGCTTATTATTGTTGTAATTATTATTGAGAGAAAGCATAATACAAATAACATTTGACAAAGCATCAAGAATATTAGCATGTAAACACTGTAATTGCAGAACAAAATAAAACCAATAAAGTATGCTAGTGTTAGGTCTGTGATACTCTGGGGACAGACTCTGGGAATTTTTAATTAGATAGTCCTATTTATTTATTAACAGGCCTTTCCAGAATTGCAGTCACTGAAGTAGGATGTTCCAAAACCCTCTAAAATTGTTCAGATAGTTAATGAAGTGGAACATTTTTTCCCTGCAAAGCTGTCTTCTTTTTGTTCTGTTTTTATATATTTAAAATTTCTGGTTAATTTTCATTTAACGCAGGATCTATAGCAGTTGCTTGAATGAAAACATCATTGGAACCAAAGATGCACATCCTGGTTCTCTACAGTTTTCCAATGTTATGCAATTAGTTTACATGCTAAAACCAGAAGTCGTGAAATCAAATGTTTATTGTGTAGTAATGTCTTGCTGTTCATAAATAAAGAAAACAAAAGCAACTTGTTTTTTTCTTTCTCTCTTGTAATACACAAGATGTAGTGATTTTATGGCTGCCCATTTGGATTTAAAGAGGAACTGGATAAATTCATGAAGAATAGGGCCATCAGAATGCTGGCCCTATATGTTTCCCTTGCTGTATGCCATTGTAGTTAGTGTCTCAGCAGATGAGATGGAGGGTGCTGTTACACTCTTGGCAAAAGTTATAAATGAGGAAGACCACACAAGCTAGGAGAGGATGCAGCAGTTTGCTTTTGCCCAAGCCTACTGGCAAGGCCAAGACTCTGCCCCTGCTGAGTTGAGTTGGAGGCTCTGGAAGATATGATTCATAAAAATTATTTCCCCAGGATTATTAGTTTGACTTGATGTAAGACAGCTTGGCACCTTATATCACAAGGAAATTTGATCTTGGCATTAAAGGGTTTTGAAAGCTGTTTAAATATTTGAAGGGATGTCATATTGAAGAGGGAGCAAGCTTGTTTTCTGCTGCTCCAGAGAAGGATGCAAGCTACCAGGAAAAGAGATTCCACCTGAACATTAGGAGGGAACTTCCTGACAGTGAGGGCTGTTCGACAGTGAATGCACCCCTCGGAGGGTGATAGAGTTCCTCCTTCTTTAAACAAGAGGCGGATGGCCATCTGTCAGGATGCTTTGATTTTGTTTCCTCATGGCAGGGGGTTGGACTGGATGCCCTAGTGGTCTCTTTTCTATGAGATGGCATGGTCTCCAGAGTTGTAGTCCATCCATCACTTAAATCACTACACCATGCTGGCTCTCTTTAACCACAGACAAACCTACTATGGGGTTTTCTTGGCAAGATTTGTTCAGAGGGGGTTTGCCATTGCCTTCCTCTGAGGCTGAGAGAATGTGACTTGCCCAGGGTCACCCAGTGAGCTTCAACAGGGAATCCTGCTCTCCTGAGACATAGTCCAACACTCAAAATACTACACCATGTTGGTTCTCCATCTCTGCCACTACAACTCTAATCCTTGCCTTGATATTGTTTTGGGTTTTAATGTAAAACACTGTTAAACAAACCATGACAATGACGGTCATTGACAAACTTTAAAAACCATTTAGTAAAGGTGATTTTAAACTCATCCTCCTCCCCAGTTCTTTTTGTTACCCTTTGCTCACTTCTCAAATCCCAAAGCTAATTAAAAATTAGGGATTTGAAAATCCTGTATTCTTTTGCAATCCTTGGCCTGCAGTCTCAATTTCTGTTGAAACAATAACTTAGCTTTTGATTCAAGTTGGACATCTTTTGCAGCAATCCTTTTAAAGCACAATCCTATCTCTGTAGTCCAGGCAGCAGTTTCTAATATTCTGTTTTTCTACTCCATAATCGAATCTATATAAGATCAACGAAGTGGAGAGTCTGGTTTTTCCCATTGCACTTTGCTAATTACCAGTATCCCGTCTTATAAGAACTGAATCGCCATGTGAGAAGCAATAGTTGTTGGATGAAACTGAAGAGAGAGTGGGGTTCAAATCTTTACTCAGACCCTGCTCACTGACTGCACTGGATTGATCTGCAGTGTAACCAGGGTTAGGTGCCATTTATGGACTTTTCACACCACACATTTGTAACACCATAGGCCTGTACAGACAGACCAAAATAAAGCTGCTTTGGGTCACACTGGAGCAGCCTTTCTCAAATAGTGGGGTGGGCCCCCCGGGGGGGTGCGAGGCTCCGTAAAGGGGGGCGCGAGGCTCTGTTATGCAGAGGTGTACTTATAACAATTTTATAGACAAATGATATTATTTACAGTCACGCGAGGGGCACGAAATGTTTTCTTCTTCCTAGGAGGGGCATGACAGAAAATAATTGAGAAGCACTGCACTGGAGGTATGCTATTTAAATGACACATGCATCTTAAGAGGTCAGAAACTGCGCCAAAGCATGGCTTTGGGCGGCTTCTGGCCTTTTAGGATGCATGCATCATTTAAACAGTATACCTCCAAAGTGACCCGAAGAAGCTTTATTTTGGCCTGTCTGTATGGGCTCAGTGATCCCACTTTAATTGCCATGGCTCTGTCTTATGGAATTCTGGGATCTGCTGTTTAGAGACAGGTCCCCCAAAGAAGGTACAATATAGTGAGAGGGACCATCACATCATTTTGGCTGGTATAATGCATTAATGTCTTTACAAGATAGAATTCTTTAAGCATCATACACAAGCAGTTGTATTAACAACATTAAAACAGCAGAACAACAAAAATACAGCAAGTACTAGTAAAATCCAAATGCAACATAAAGATTAAAAGGCTCTGTTAACAAAGATTGGTTATAAAATGATGTTGATTTGATGGCCCATATCCCGTTGTTAAGAGTCAGTATGGTATAATGGTCTGACTGTTGGACTGTGACTCCAGAGATCAGGGTTCAGTTCTCCACTTAGCCCTGGAAACCCACTCTTAGCCCCCAAACCCTCATGATAAGTTTGCCTTAGAGTCACCATAATTTAGAAACAACTTCAAGGTATACAACATCATCCTATTGTTAGTATTGACTACAGGACTTCTGTTGAATCAATTAGATGTACCTACATGTTGACTCACCATTGAAGAACTGAGTGAGTCTACTCTGTAGGGACTAATCAATAAGATTCTGATTGATGTCTGAGAATATAAGAAGAGCCTTGTTCTCAAAGAGTCTGAGAACATAAAAAGAACAAAAGAAGAACATAGGAAGAGCCCTGCTACATGAATCTTGAGACCTATCTAGTCCAACATTCTGTACACACAGTGGCCAAACTCCAATGGTTCCAGTTTGGTTGGGACAGTTCCAATTAATCCTCGGTTGTCCTATTTTTTCAGCTGCTTTTAAAGTGTTCCAGTTTCATTCTCCTCTCCTGCTTCCCCCCTTTGTCTCTGCTTATTTCAACTACTGAAAATTGAATTCAAAGTACAGAAGTAGTTTGTAGCAGTACTGTTCAGCATCTTAAAAATGGTACACTGGGATTCAGACCAAATATCTAAGCACTCAGATCCCAGATTTGATGAAATCTGTCCGTTTGGTTTTGTCGACATGGACTTTAAAATCAATTACTCCATCAATCAATAAAATTCTCAACTATTTTCCATATTGAATATGAAGAATTTTGTGAATTTTGTTAAATTCTTTTCAAATCAAAACTAACAGACATTCTCATCCATCCCTAAGGCCTATTTACCAGCCTGAGAATACAGTTTAGAAAAGTAGGATTCCAGTTTGTGGGATATTCATTTACTACTAATAAGTGAGTTATTTATTTCATTTATATCCTGCCTTATCCCCTCCAGTTAGGCAGCATACACAGCTCTCTTCTCAACCCTTCATCTTCCAAAAGACCCTTTGGGGCTGAGAAAGATGGGTCCAAAACCAATGCAAAAACAATCCAGTTTGAGAGATTGCTTTAACTGCCCTGGCTCAATGCTAGGGAATTCTGGGAACTGTAGTTCTGTGAGGGATTTAGCTTTGTTTGTCACAAAGCTCTGGTGCCACAATAAACTACAATTCCCAAGATCTCCTAGACCTGAGCCGGGGGAGTTAGTAGTCTCAAGATGGATTTTTTTTATGCAGTGTGTTTGGATCAGAGTAATTGCAATTTTGTTATTTCTCCATGGACGGGGGCGGTGGGGGGAGGTTATCATAGAGGTAGGTGTTAGATTTCCTTCGGCAGAGAGAATAGCAATATTCCAGTTTCAACTGGGAAATGCCATAAAACGAAAGGATTAACCGTTCCTTGCTTCCTTTCACCTTGTCACTGTAGTCCCAATTGCTGTCTCAGCTTGTGGCTGCCAGTAATTTAATTCAGTTTTTTTGGTCTCAACTACAGGATATCCCCAGTCACTAATATCCCATATCTCACTTCATTTGGCTTTTGGGCTTCTGACTGGAAGGGTGTGTGTCAAGAGAAGGGGAAAACAAAGTGTTGACTCAAGCTTAACAAAGAGCAAGCCTTGCGCCAAAGCCTTTTTTGGACTTCTACTGTCAGAATTCCTAGCCAGCTATTGGGGGAACTCTGGGAGTTATAGTCCAAGAGGAACTTATTCTGGCAGGATCTTAAATAAATAGGGCCCCAAGGAAGGAGCATCTATGTCTCCTTTCCGTCTCTTGTTAATTCTGCAATGCTGTAGCCAAGTTGTGTAACTTGTGGAGAATGACAGAAGCCAGCAAAGTAAAATTGGGTTTTGCTGATTTCTGTGTAAAATAAATAGCATCAAACTAGAAGATGGAGGTGGTGTGAGGAAAGGGTTTTCTAGCTCACGGAGACAAAACCATTTTTGTAGCCAGTCAACTAACCTGAAGACGTTGGGTTGGGGGGAGGCTAGAACCACTCTGCACTGGCTCACTGCAAACTACACTCAACTAGTGCTGAGCTGCTAAGTGTACTTTGGCATCCTCTTCTCAGGGTTCAGGGTGAGTGCCCATCTCAGGCACCCCTAAAAAGTGGTCCTGTGGTGGCACAGAGCCAGTGACTGAGGGGCCATGCACACTACACTATAGATTGGATCGCAAACCAGTTTATAAGTGGGTAATTCCCACTGGTGCCGGTTTTTGCATACCTGAACTGAGGTGGATTCGGGGCAAATCCCCTTTATCGCAGGTGTTCTGAAAGCAGGTTTTTTCCCGTTTCTTTTTGGAAAACCTGTTTTTTCCATGGTGCTAGGAAATGTGAACTTGTCCCCGATCCTGCTTGGGTCATTTAAAGGGCGAGAGATAAAGTTCAGAGGGTGGGCAGTTGGGCGGTACATGTCTCTCCTCTCGCAGCCAGTCACTTGGCAAGTGCCATTTTTTGCAAGCGCTGGGTGCCAATTTAATTTCCTGCTCCTCAACTGTTGTCCGTGTAATCCCTTTACTCCTGCAACAGGGGAACAATGCTAGAATTTATTTTATTTTAAAGTTTGTGATAGAATATGTGAATTTTTGTGCTACCACATATTTGTTTTCCTTTCACTTTCTCCTGCCACTGCAGCCAAAAGTTCATATATGCACTTTTTTCTCGGATGTTGCTGGAGCTGGCATTTGGGGTTTTGAATGTTTTATTTTTTGAAAAAATAGATAGATTATGTGAATGTTTGGTATAGGGTGGTCATTTGGGTGACATGTATTTATTAATCATTTCACTGACAGAATATGCGATGTCTGGGTTTGTGTGTTGACTCTTGCAGGGTGTCATTCTCCATTCCATCCTCAGACAGTACTTTCCATATGGCTGCAATATTACTAGACACAGCTAATTTGTGGGGCCAATGGTGCTTCATGTTCCCAAATTGATGGATGTGCATATTCTGTCAGATTTTAAAACAACAACAACACAGGAATGATCAAATGCAATTGATAAGGTGGCTCCTTTAAAGAACTCATGCAGTTGACAAAAAAATGGCTGCAGTGAATACTAGTGACATGTCACCATTGATGACAGCAGATGCGTGTCATTTGATTGACAGAACAAAAAAACCCACAGGAATGATCAAAAGAGATTGATAAGGAGGCTCCATTTTAAATCGATACTTTGTAAGTGTGAACATCGATGGGGTTAAATTGCACTGGGGAGGTTCAATTGGGGTAAAGGTAGTGGGAACTTCCACTCCAGACATATTTGATATTGGAGGGACGGATTTGCCTGAATCTACCCAGAACAAAAGCGCTAGTGTGAAAGGGCCCTGAGTATCACAAATATTGGACAAGGAATAGCAGTATTAGGGAACTGTGCTTGGCCATGAAACCCATGGGATGGACTTGGGCAAGTCACATGCTCTCAACCTTAGGAGAAGGCAATGACAAACCTCCTTGTCAAGAAACCCCCATGATAGGCTTGCTTTAGAGTTTCCATAAGTCGGAAAATGACTTGAAGGCACATAACAACAAGGGGAATGCAAATTGCTTTGGGAGAGGCTTCCCTGAACCCCTAAGGCCTGAATAGTCTCTAAAGGCACCAGATCCATTCTGATCTTGGAAGCTAAGCAGGGTCAGCCCTGGTTAGTCCTTGAATGGGAAATCATCAGTGATTGCCAAGTGGTGTTATCTATATTTCAGAGGAACTGGCAAAAACCACCTGTAAGTATTCCTTGCTTAAGAAAGCCCCATGAAATTCATGGGGCCGCTGTAAATCAACAGGCAGCTTGAAGGTACACACACACACACACACACACACACACTAATTTGACAGATTTTTAAAAATAGTCCAAAATAGTTTGTATTTTGGAGGAAAGGATACAGGCACCCACATTTGTAAAATTAGACATCATGCAACTCCAGTCCCTCAGCTGCTTTAAAAATGTCCCAGTTTCTTTCTTTCTCCTTCCACTTTCCCTTTTCCCTAAGCATGCTTCTGTTGCAAACTGAGTTCAAAGTGCAAAAGTAGTTTGCAGTTAACTCAGCGGGGAGGAGAAGAGAGAAGAAGGAGGAGGAGGAATCTTGCCCTTCCCAGTGGGTTCCAGCCAAAGCAGACTGTTGTAGCCTCTCCTAGCATGTGTGTTCTTCCGCATTAATAGCTTTTGCCATCTTATCTACATTCTGATGTTGCTTGGTGACATGTGTCCTGCTTTTCATCTGTGAAATGTTGGAGGGTATGTAAACAGTTTGTTCACATTAGCTGAAAGACTAAGAGCTCTGAAACTTTTGGCCAGGGTGCTGAAAGCAGCCTAGAGGATTTCTCAAGGGCCTCCTGAGGGCATAGGAACAAATAAATCATAACATACTGAACTAAACTGAAAATGTTCTGTTTGCATGCTCTTTATGTAGTATGGGTCATAATGACCAATGACCAACACGTTACTGTTACACAAGAGTGTGTGTGTATGTGACAGTTTGAGTGTTTATTTCTGAGGAAATATAGCCTATTTTACATTCATAAATATAAAAATACACTCTCAGGAAGTAATATTTTACATTGTTTTTAGCCAGTACAAATGTTTAGTAATGTTGTTTTTTTATTATGTGAATCAATATCGTAAAATAACCACTATGTTTGGTTAACTTGTGTGTTAAATTGTGGATGGAATTAGAACTCACTAAAAGAAACAACTGGGCATAGCCACAAATTATGTCCCAAGTAGAAGGTCTGATACTTCCAACTTATTTCTAAAACAGATTGCAATGGGTGGAATTCCTGGCAACATGTTGTAGACCACAAATTTGTAGACACATGGACTTGTGAAAGAATTGCAAAGCTGCAAAGCTTGTATATTTATTATTATTATTATTATTTTCTCTTTCCATTCTCCAAATAACTCATGTTGGCATTGACTCTGGAAAATGGGGAGAGAACTGAACCCCACTGCAACACTAAGCTGGGGAGAGATGCTGAGCCTTTTCCAAAATGGTCTGGCAAAATTAGATTACCAAGACTCCTATACAGTTGCGTCTTCTCAAGAATTATCCATCAGAATTGTACTAAATGACCAAACAGTAACAAATATTTAGACAGCAACTGTAGTTGAGCTCTTCTACAGATAATAAAGTTTGCCTGCAATCTATCCTATGCACACTTACTTGGGAGTAAGCTCCAATGAACACATGGAGGGCATGTCTATGTACGCATTGTGCTTGTAAGAGTATTCATATTTAAGGATGTTTTAGTTTTAGTGATATGGATGAGAAAAGTAATTTGTCCTTTTCCTGCAGTTATCTGCAACTAGGCAAAAAATAACAACCTGTCTACCAATGTTGACCCCCTCCCACACACATATATTGGTAAGCACTTCTTGTTCCTATAGTTTTTTATGCGTTTTTTGGGCTATGTGGCCATGTTCTAGAAGAGTTTATTCCTGATGTTTTGCCAGCATCGGTGGCTGGCATCTTCAGAGAATGCTTACCTGGAAAGTGTGTGTGTGTGTGTGTGTGTGTATACACACTGTGTGATCCTGGGTAAGGAGGAGTGATTCCCATGTTAATCTGTATATTGTTCTCTTGTTGATGGCTGGTGTAAAGTGTCCCCAAACACCTCACAATTCTTTCCTTCTTTGTGACCCAACACCCCTGTGGGTTTTTAAAGGTCAGTAGCGTGGATGGATGTTAAATCACAGGCCAAGTGGATAGTTAAACAAGAATAAAAGTTTATTTTAACACAGAATAGGCAAAGGTAACTTTGACATGAAGTTGTTCCTATGTCTTCTTTTGTTACATATATATAAGTCTGGTTTTAACTTTCCAATAATAACTCAGCTGCACAGGCTATACTATCACTCTAGAAATTATGTAACCCAAACCCCTCTTTCTGAGTCTGGCTACACTGAGTCTCTCCTCTCTAGACTCTCCAGAACTAAGATTGTCCCTCTCTGGACCTAACAGATCTTTCCTTGGTCTATTATCAAAATACTGTTTCCTCAGTCCTTAATCCTAACTATCTCCCCACCGAACTCCAGCTTCATCCCTCAGGATTCCAAACCCTAACTGACTCAACCCAACTGCCAAGCGGAATCTTCAAACTCCTCAGCCAGCACCTGATTGGCCTAGGGTCTCTGGCTTCTGATTGGCTGGTTTGTAAGTCAGTTCGTCACAGCCGGGACTCAGGGTAGGAGCATATGCAAAAAGCATTAGTGTCTGCTAATTGGTGATCATTTTATTTATTTCATTTTTTTATGCTGCCTTTCTCTCAGAAAGAGACTCAATGTGGCTCACAAACAAAAACATTTTAAAACACCTTACAATAAATGCCTTAGAAGATGAGGTGGGGAAAGTATCCTTTTAAACTATAACTTCTTGAATCCACCAGCTAGGAGGGGCACTGGTTCCCCAGCTCTGACATCTAGAGTTTTTGCTTTGGTTTGAACTGGTGTCTCCAGAGCAGATGATATCTTTGCCACTTGGCTCTTTTCTGGAGGTGAAATACCTTTACGTGCACACACACATGGCTACTTTGAAGGGGCAATAAACTTCCTCACTTTCTGCTCATCTAATAATTTGGCACCACAATGTCTTAATGTATTTTTGTGTGTGTGTGTGTGTGGGGGGTCATGCTCCTTTTGGGGACAAAAAATCCCAACAACGCTTGCCCAACATCTGCAGAATGCTGGTTAAGGAGAACACGTTGAAAGTGTAACTTCCAACCATTTTTCCTACCAGAAGATAAAACACCGACTTCCTTTTGGTAGAAAAGGAGTGACTTGGCTTGTTTCAGCAGTGATGAGGATTCCAATGATTTTTAGAAGAGCACTCAAGGAGAAGACAATGTACTGTGGGAAGTAATTTCCAAATTGTGTGCCAGAGCACAGCGGAGTGCTGCAAATGAAGTAATAATGTGCCATAGATACAGAG
>NC_056522.1:361398316-361400502 GCF_019175285.1 Sceloporus undulatus | reverse complement strand
TAGATAGATAGATAGATAGATAGATAGATAGATAGATAGATAGATAGATAGACAGGGCTCCTGCTGTGAACCAAAAGAACGTATATATGAACAGACAGTCTATTGTATCTTTGGACTTCCTTGTGAAACAGCTTCCACTGAAAGATTATAGCTATAGCACAGGGCCTTTTCACATCACACAATTAAAATGAAACAATTCCACTTTAACTGCCATGGCAACATGGTATGGAATCTTAGGATCTGCAGTTTATTGAGAGAATTATTAGCCAGAGAGCTCTCTTGTTTCAACAGTCTACAAAGCTGAATGCATAGGATTCAGTCATAGCAATTAAAGTAGAATCATAGTGTGATAGTTGTGGAATGTGAAAGAGCCCATATACTATGCATGCAGAAGGTCTCAGGTCAGTCCTCAGAAAGATTAGGAAAAACAGTTTGGAACTACTCTTGTCTGAAACCCAGGATTGTGTTAGTAGCGGGTACTCTGTTCGTTTTCACAATGAAGAGTCATTTAAAAAAAATTATTATTATTCATTAACATTATATTACACTTATTGGCATCTTAGAAAAGCAGCTCTCTTGATACTTAGGTAATATGTCATTGATTAAAGAGGCAAAAGATAGGAGATTAAATCAAGCAGAATTCTTTTAAGTGGTAGGCAGCCACATAAATTAAGATTTTCTCTGGTAGATTGCTCAAGCTCCTTAACTGTTCCCATCTCACCAGTTTCATCATTATAAATACACTGTAACTGGCTGATGTAGCAGCACTTCTGGTTCAGTGAGCACTAACACTGAATTCAATCACACTGAAGAACCTTAAGGTTGATGTGAAGTCGAAGGCTTTCACGGCCGGCATCCATAGTTTTTTGTGGGTTTTTGGGGCTATGAGGCCATATTCTAGAAGAATTTTTTCATGACATTTTGCCAGCAGCTATGGCATCTTCAGGGAATGCTGGCATGGAAGAGAGTGAGGTATATATGCAGTTGGTTGAGAGGAAGCAATCTACATGTAAATCTGTGTATTGTTCTGTTGCTGAATGGCAAGGCCTCAGGGTGTCTATTTAATGAATGATCCATTGTCTGCTGGGAAACCCCCCTCACCCTGGGTGGTTTTCATTTGCATTTGCTGGGTCTTGATTTTGGTGTTTTGGTGTTTGACCCAACAAATGCAAATAAAAACCACCCAGAATGTGAGGGGTTTCCCAGCACACCGAAAAACCCACAAACAACCTTAAGGCTGCAAGCTACAGTATAATTTTCATTGGATAACACATATATGAAATATTCAGTTTGTTATACTGTACTGTATATACTCATCTATATGTCTAGAAATTTTAGTCAAAAACTCAACCCCCCAAAACGGGTTGACTTACTTGTAACACGAAATGATCTCATATATATATATATATGAATGTATATATATATATATATATATATATATATTCCCCTTCTCTGAGTAGAGTGGTGAAAGGTGAAAGCTTAGTCTGTTGTGGAAGAATTTAAAAGAAACACCAAGCTCCTTTACTCTCTCTGCCATGGCTTTTGGCCTTTTTGTATACCTGGGTGGGAAAATGTTGGTTGCACCTCTTTGGTTTTTTCCCTCAAAGAAGCACCGAGAGCAATTGGGCTTTGAAGGAAATGAATGAGATATTTGTGTGTGCTTGTCAACTTTTCTGGGTTAAAACTTTGGCTATGTTATCTCATTGAAGCAAAATTTGCTTTGTCTTTTCATTGTCTTTTCAACCTGCCCTCAACACACATGAAGTTGACCTATACACAAGTATATGCAATAGTTTCTTGATCACTGTAGACAACCAAGCACACTCCTAACATTTTAGACTACAACTACCATATCCCCTAAAGAGACTGGGCAGTGTTCAAGGATTATGGGAGATATAGTCCAAACATCTGAAAGGCATCTGGTTGTCTACCACTGTGCTGAGCTATTTATTCTGCAATCTTTCTTTCCTTTACCTCTGCTTATCACTTTAGTTCACTGTCATTAATTATTACAATCTGTATAGGGCTTTTGTTTTAGAGGGTTTGGTTAAAAACCAGAGGACATCATAAAAGCCTTTTCATCCCTATAAAATGTTTCCCTTCCAGGGATTTATTTTTTGGACGCAGGAATTTTAAAGAGTATTCAAGAGTTTGACAGTACTGCCCTGTCCGAACACCCATTCAAA
>NC_056522.1:361335315-361393316 GCF_019175285.1 Sceloporus undulatus | reverse complement strand
AGAATTGTGCATAAACAGCGCTGATGAAAGCGTTCAAGGAGTCGTAGGTGTTGGCGATAGGTGACCCATGTTTCAGACCCATAGAGGAGAATAGACAGTACAATGGCTCTATACACACTGATTTTTGTGCTTCGCCTCAAGTGTTTGTTACTCCAGACTCTTTTGTGAAGCCTTCCGAATGCGCTATATGCCTTTGCCACTCTGTGATCGATCTCTTTATCAATTATTATTATTATTATTAACCTTTATTTATAAAGCGCTGTAAATTTACACAGCGCTGTACATACAATCTTTTTAATTGGATGGTTCCCTGCCCTCAGGCTTACAATCTAAAAAGAAATGACACAAAAGGAGAAGGGAAAGATGGTGGGGAAGGGGCCTCTCTAGTAGGATAATACATATAAAATACATAGCAATACAGGAAGTGATTCAATAAAACAGACAACAAAAGAACAACAAAAAGCAAGTGACAATTATGCAATGCCTCTGAACGCTTCTCTGAACAGGATGGTCTTCAGCTCCATTTTGAAGCTGGTTAAAGAAGAGATGGCTCTTGTTTGCGGGGGAAGAAGGTTCCAGGAGTGAGGGGCAGTGAGTGAAAAGGGGCGAATCCAGGATGGGGCAGAGGAAATCCTGGGCTGGGACAGCAGACCTTGACTACCAGAACGGAGAGCCCTAGTGGGAAGGTGAGAAGAAATAAGGTCTGATAAGTAAGGAGGGGCAGGTCCATGGAGGGCTTTAAATGTGGACAGCAGGAGCTTATACTGAATATGAAAAGGGAGGGGGAGCCAGTGAAGGGATGCCAACACAGGAGAGATGTGGTCAGAGCAGTGGGCGGATGTGATAATGCGTGCAGCTGAATGCTGGACAGAAATTAAAGGACAGAGGTGAGAAAGAGGAAGCCCAGCCAGGAGGACGTTACAGTAATCGAGTCGTGAGACCACTAGGGCATGGACCAGGATCTTGGCAGTAGAGGCAGAGAGATATGGTCGGATTTTGGCAATGTTGTATAAAAAGAATCTACAAGCCTTGGCTGTGGTCTGGATCTGAGGGATACACGACAGAGAAGAATCAAAGATAAAACCAAGACTGCGGGCTTGCTGGACTGGTTGAATAGAAATGTTGTCCACAGAGACAGAAAAGGAGTGTTGAAGGGTGGGCTTAGGAGGAAAGACAAGAAGCTCTGTCTTGGACATGTTGAGCTTCAAACGCTGATGGCACATCCACATCCACTGCGAAACAGCTGCGAGACAAGATGAAACTTGGCATCTTGGCATCTGAGGAGATGATGCTTCCCAGGTAGTCCTACTGGACAGACTTAAGCACAGATGTGCCTACGGTGATGTGTAGATGGTAGTGTTCTTCCTGTGGTGCCAGCTGGTAGAGAATTTCCGTTTTCTTCAGACTGACTTCCAGCTCAAAGAGCTCTGCAGCTGTTGCAAAACAAGATGTGAGGCGCTGCAGAGCTGCTTCCGTATGGGCAACGAGGGCAGCATCATCAGCAAAAATCAGCTCACGGACTAGATAGTTTAGAGTCTTAGTGCGGGCCCTCAGGCAGCTTAAGTTAAACAGTCTACCATCAGTACGGTAGCGTATATAAATGCCGTCTTCTTCTTTGAGATCTGCCGTAGCCCTTTGGAGCATCATGCTGAAGAAGATTGTAAATAAAGTCGGAGCAAGAGCACAGCCTTGTTTTACACCATTAGTTATTAGAAAGGGCTCTGAGAGAGCACCGCCATATCTGACTTGACCTTGCTGGCCTTCATGTAGCAGGATGATCATTTGGAGGAATTTTGGGGGGGGCATCCTAGTCGTTCCAGGACATAATGAGATATCTTGGAGCTGGGACTTGAGTCTAAACACAGAATTCATTTATGTTTCATATCCACCTTATACACATAGCCTGAAGGTAATTTTATACAATATTTTAAAAATAATTTTGTGCATGAAACAAAGTTTGTGTAGATTGAACCATCAGAAAGAAAAGATGTCACCATCTCAGCCACCCACAAGTTTCAGGTTTTGGAGGATTTCAGAATTCCCGATAAGGGAGGCTCAACCTGTAGTCTAGAACAGGGTGGGCATTGACCCATCACCAAAAACAGAGGGCAGGGAACAGTCCTCTTACAAGATACGAATCTACATAAAACTGCATACTTATCTGTATTAATGAATTTATTTTTTTGTAATATAAACATCAATACGGTACACCTCACCAGAATGGGGAAGACTTTGACAGGTGCCTTGTTAGCTTGCTGTGGCTGCAGTTGACACATTGATCATGGATGGGCACATTTAGCTCCTGATCTCCTCCTCTGTTTGGTTCTTTCTCTTTAAACCAGGCTTTAAACTGAAGTATCCTTCAAAACGAAGACTCCTTCAAAACAGAAGACTGTCCCCTGGCAGCTCTTCAAAGGGAGAACTGTCCCCAGTAAAAGATGACACATGGCCACCCTAGTTTGGAAAGTCCTAAAGACTAGGAAGTGAAACTTGTTGAACTGAGTTCTTTTAAAAAAGAATATTTCCGAGTAAACATGTTTAAGCTCATGCTCAGACTGTAAATCTTTCAGCACTCGTAGTGCCAAACAAATGTTAGCAATGGTGGAAAGTATTTAGAAAATTTCACTGATGTGGAAAAGGCCGAAGGAAGTGAGTAGGAAGGAAGTCTGGGTAAAACAAAGAGAAAAAAAAAGGCGGAGGGAATACCAAGTGCTGAAGGACAACATGTCCTGTCGTAGGAATAAAACTGAAGTCCCGCAAAGTACTGAGGGTGAATCAGGGTGGAAAAGAAGAATGAAAGAAAAGAAAGATGTCTTTAACTATGGCATCCTTTCAATTGCACCTTCCTGCGCCTCCCTTGGTGTGTTTTTTTAAAAATAGAGATATATAAAAATAAATAAGTAAATGAGAAAGGAAATGAATTTTAAAAACATATTTGGGCTGTCTTTGGACTTTAATTGCAGAGTACATTTTGCTTTTGTCATTAGATGAGGTCAGTCAGGTTGCCGAAGCAATTATTACGCTCCGTTTGCCATGGGTTAAAGCTTAACAGGAGTAGCTCGCAGTAGTTTGTCCTAGACTCCAAACTTTTTTTTTTAACGTGGAAAGGAAACAAAACAAATCAAAACAAAAACAGCCCAACCAATCAATGGACAAATGGGGAAGTTTAGACGGGAACAACAGAGGATGGTATGAAGGTCTGTTGGCAAGGCCTGAGATCCAGGAGGAAAGGTTAAGATAACTTGGCACCTCCTGCCAAGTTTGGAAGAAGAACATGTGGGACGGCGATAACAGGAAGCATAAAGGAATGTTATAAAGAGGACAAGGATCAATTATTCTCATTAGTCAACAAGGGTGGAACAAGTAGTAATTGGCTTGAGCAGAAAGGGAAGTTTTAGGTTAAATATTCAGCCGGACTGTACCAGGCTTTTTCAACAATGAGGTAAACTGCCAGAGAATGTTGTGCAACAGCTTTCTCCAGAATTATTCCAAGGCCGAGCACCAGTTTACAGGAATAGTTATAGAATAATTAAATCAATCCTGCCACAGAGCGAGAGAGGGTGGGTGAAGGGGGTCTATTGGAAGGCTCAAAAGGTTTAATAACCCAAGAGATCTTCTCGATGGATTGCATGTGTTTAAGTGAAGCTGAAGTCAAAGGAGTCAATGTCAGGAAAAGATTATGCAAGTTGTCCAAATGTGGTTAAAAATCCTTTTAATTACTATTTCTGCAACTCAGATTACTTGTTTGCCAAATGCAACGTAGCATGTTCTCTAACCCTAATTTGTCTTCAGTTATTAATTGTAGACATTTGGGGCTGGGTGAGTGTGTGGTATTCCAGGCAGTTGGACTGCAGCTCACATCATCCCTCAGCATTGTCTGAGGAAACAGGCCTTGCATAGTATGCTGGACCTTTCATTGGTCTTAATTTTTTGATCATTGAATTGCTTTCAGTCTTTTGTATACTATTAACTTTTAACTACATTTTAACTTTTGCAAGCTGTCTTAAGTCCCAAAACCAGGGAAGATATGAGAAATAATAACAGCAGCAGCAGCAGCAGCAGCAGTGGCAGCAGGAATGATACAAAATTTAGGGAATAAAGGAAGAAACAAAGAACCCCCCCCCCAAATCTAGTTCCATGGATTAGCCATTGCTTGTGTCCCTGCAGCTGCCAAATGGTTAGTGCAAGGGTGAGTGAAAAAAATAGCAGTTTAAATACCATCTCCAAGCTTCTTTGAACATATGGTTAATGATTTCTCTCCAGTCTCACAGGCCAGGGGACTGGATGAGCCTGATGTTAAGTACCAGCAACAAAACCTGAACAGTGTTCCAGTAATAAAATCAAGGACTGGAGGACTGGAATCTGTTGGTGCCATATCCATCCAAAAGTTCTTTTATACATGCAGTTGTCTTTATTTGGCTGCTGCACAACAGTTGTAGATCTAATCTCCACTGCAGAATTTATGCAATTTGACACCACCATGGCTCAATGCTATGGTAACCTGGGATTTTGTATTTGTGTGAGATATTTAGCTTTCTCTGTCAGGGAGCTCTGGTGCCACAACAAACTACAACTCCCAGGATTCCATAACATTGAGCCATGACAGTGGTTCTGCAATGCAGATTAGACTGTATTCAGTTCATGGTTATGTCAGTGGCATTCCACATCTATATCCATTCCACATGCAGTTGCACATTCTTGGATGGTGTGTAACTATTTGTTAATGCTTTCTGTGTGCCCAGGGGTGCCCAACTTGGAAGGAGGCAGGGGCCAAAATTAAGGTCGGCTGGGTTGTTTGGGCCGCCAATAGGTTTAGGACGGTGAAATGTAGGGCATTCAAGCAACATGGAGAACAAAACCAAAGAAAAGCTGGAAGCATATAAATGTAAATCCATACTTCTTAGCCATGCTCAGAATGGAGGACGCTGTGGAATCCCTCCCCCTGGACAGGAAGGCTGAGAGGGGGACATGTCCAGGAAAAGGAGGGGAAGCCTGGTCACCTAACCAAGGGGCAGCCATCTCCTTCCTCCCTCCCTCCCTGTCTCACTTCCTCCCTCTTTTCTTTTGTTCCCTACTTCCTTTCTCCCTCTCTCCCTCGTTATTTCCTTATTTCCTTGTGTCTTTTTTTCTTTCCTTAATCCTTCCCTCCCTCCCTCCCTCCTGTCTTTCTTTCCTGCTTCACTTCTTCACTTCTTTGATTCTTTCTTTCTTTCCTCCCTTCTTTCCTTCCTCCTTTCTTTCTGCCTGGGCAATGGGGTGAGAGGAGTTGTAGGCCTGCACCGAGCAAAAGCTCTCCTGGGAAAGAATGGCAAACTCTGGGCAAAGTTTTTTTGTGGGTTTTTCGGGCTCAGTGGCCATGTTCCAGAAAAGTTTCTTCCTGATGTTTCGCCAGCATCTGACAGGGGTATATTCAGAGAAGATACCAGCCACAGATGCTGGCGAAACGTCAGGAGGAAACTTTTCTAGAACATGGCCACAGAGCCCAAAAAACCCACAAAAAACTATGGATGCCGGCCATGAAAGCCTTCGACTTTACTCTGGGCAAAGAGTCCATTGCTCCCATCATCCAAAGCCCCCATTCGATTGAGGAGGACTCTGGGAGCCGGGATATCCTCCTCCTCCTGACTGTTTGACCCTGGGCCTTCAGAAATCCTTTGGTGGGCTGCATCTGGCCCCCGGGCCGCATGTTGGGCACCCCTGTGTGTGCCACTTGATTCACTGTGAAAACAATCATTGCTCATTCCTCACTGCACAATGGGACAATAAGCAAGTGCATTGATATGAAATGAATTGTACACAGGATGAACAGATGTAATAAACACAAAGGAGGACAAAGCACCATAAAATGTAGGAGATTCAAGAAAAATGTAGGACATTACAAAATAAAAGCTAAGAACACTACTATAAATATCAATTCATGCTTCTTAGCCATGCTCAAAATAGAGGACATTTTAGAATTTCTCCTGGACAGAAGATTGAAATGTAGGACACATCTTGCAAAAGGAGAACTAATGTACATCAGTGCAGAAAAATACTGATGTTGTATTGCTGCTGCAAGATCCCTTTGTATGCTGATTTTCCAGACCAATACTGCTACGTCTTTGAATTCTAGCAAAATTCATATTTAGGGTGGTGTAATGCAACCACTGTGTAACTGCAAATATACACTTGTTGTCATGTGCCTTCAAGTCATTTCTGACTTATGTGACTTTAAAGCAAGGGTTTTCTGGGGCTGAGAAGGTGTGACTTGCCCAAGGTCACCCAGCGGGTTTCCATGCCCAAGGGGGGAATGAAACCCCTATCTCCAGCATCCTGGTCCTACTCTCAAACCACTACATCATGCTGGCTCTCAGATGTACACTTCCCAAGCACAATGGAGTACAGTGTATCTTGTTCAATGCCTGCTGGAGAATGACGTTCTCACCCTGGAATCTAAATGATACTGATGAGCATCTCTGATAGGTTACTCTTGGGAGGCCATTTCAAATATGAGCAGTCTAAAAAGTTAAGCATCTTCTCCTGGTATCCAGTGGGCATCAGCCTAAGAACATCTGGAGTTCCAGATCAATAGTCTGGAGGCCAACACATGCCCTATCTCTGCACTAGTTTACCCCAGCTCTGTGGGGTCTGCTCCCCATTTAAATAAACTCTGAGTAATCTTAGATTTGTGTGGGAGAGTGTGTATGGTTGAAGCAAACATACCACCCACGGACTCTTGGAAACTCATTTCTCCTTTGTTGATGTTAGACTGAAGCATTAGCGAGTTTTTAATATACCAGAAGCAATGCATAATGTAAAATCAGTTCTCAGCTTGCCAAGGCTGAGCTTCTTATGTGAGATGGACTATCCAAACATGTTCTGCCCACCACAAGGCAGCATGTTCCATCTGTCAAATAGGAAGCTTCTGGCTTTGGAGACAGGCACCATCTGCCCAGTTCAAAGGAACAGTAGGAGAGATGGAATTAGAATGTGAAAATGAGATTCTTTTGAAAACAAATTTACAGAGGCAACCAGATCTCAGTAATGCCAGTCTAGAAGTTTTGTACCTGCAGTTCCTAAATTCTGTGTAATTGCGAAAGGCCCAAACAGATGTGGCTATATTTATTTGGAGGTAATTCACCAGCATGTTTTTTAAAATAAAATAAAATAAAATAAAACAAATAACAATAGGATTGCAGGAAACAAAAAAGAACATGTTTCAACTTTGAAAAATTCCAGGCAATAGCATGATGCCCACCAATTTGAATGCTCAGTTTGCTCTACATGAGGCTGCCCTTGAAAAGTGTTTGGAATCTGCAATCAGTACAAATTATGGCAGCCATTCTGTTTTCAGGTATACTTCCTGAGCTGCTGTCACAATGCAGGATTAATGTAGTTTGACACCACTTTAACTGTTATGGCTCCATCCTATGGAATGCTGGGATTTGTAGTTTGTTGTGGCACCACAGCTCTCTGACAGAGAATACTTTAGATCTTATTGCATTACTTTTTAACCTGGCAGCAGCCTAACGGCCGGGTCGCAGCATGGAAGCAGGGATTATCACATTGTAAATCGATGCTGAATCGCCGGGCACCAGCATCCCGTGTCCCAACCGTGCTTAGCCAGCCTGTTTTAAAACTTGGGGAGCTTTCATTTTAAAAAAGGGGCTGGCTGAGCACAGCTGGGACATGGGATGCTGGCACCCAGCGATTCGATGTTGACTTACAATGCAATAAATATCCCCACTGCCATGCTGCAGCCCATTAGGCTGCTGCTGGGTCAAAAGGTAATGCAATAAGGTCCTAACTCTCTCACAAAACTACAAATTCCAGAATTCTCTAGCATTGAGCCATGACAGTTACAGTGGTTTCAAACTGCATTTATTTTGCAGTGTAGATGCAGCCTTAGGGACCATATAACACAATCATACAAGAACAGTACTGGCTTCCAATTTGCTTCTGAGGTCCAGGTGCTACAACACACACACACACACACACTGAAAATATATGTGTATGTATATGGAGTGGTTGTATGTGTGGTGTGTGTGTATGTTCCCCAGAGAATTAGGCATTATACAATGAAATAATAAAATAAAATAAAAAAGAATTTGGTCCACTGACTTACAATCTAAAAGACAGGAATGAGTATACACACATGCGATACAAACACACAAACACAAGCATTTTCACATAATTTTCATATATTTTATTTTGATTTAAAATCATTTATATTTTCACATAAATTATTTGTAATCTGCATACACAAATTGCTGGCCATCATCTTTTTGTCTGCAGTACTAATGAGGTGGCATGGTGATGGCAATCTCTGGGTGATCTTGTGCAAGTCACACTTTCTCAGCCTCAGAGGAGGCAATGGCTAATCTCCTCTGAACAAGTCTTGCCATGAAGAACCCATGGTTGGTTTGCCTTAGATTCACCATAAATCAGAAATTACTTGAAGGTTCATAATAACTACATATATACATGTACAGTTGGCCCTCCACATTTACGGCTTTGACTTTTGCAGATTTGATTATTCACAGATTTGATTAATATGTTCTCTCTAGCCATCCCCAGGCCCTCCAATGTGACTCTGCAAGAAACTGACCATAGAATCATGCTGGAGGACCTAAAGATTCTAGAGAAAACACTTTTGTAGGCATTTGTAGGTCCTCCAGTGTGATGCTATAATAAACGTTCAGCAGATGTTGACAACAGAGTCGCGCTGGATGATTGCAAGTGATTCCTTGAGATGTATTCCTTGAGAGGTATCCATCAGGCCTTCCCTGAAAGAAGAGCCCACCCCTCCATCCACCATCATCCAGAGAGGGAGAAAGGCAAGCCATCCAGCCTGGAGGGAGTGAAATGGCAGGCCCAACACCACTGGGCCTATCCTTAAGAAACAGAGCCCTCCCTCCAGTCCATCTGTCTTGGTCCAGGCCTCAGAAGGAAAGATGAACTCCAGGACCTGATCCCCTTCCCCACAACCATTCCCTTCTCCTTTTGTGTCGTGTCTTCTTAGATTGTACGCCTGAGGGCAGGGAACCATCTAATTAAAAGATTGTATGTACAGTGCTGTGTAAATTTACAGCGTTATATAAATAAAGCTTAATAATAGTAATAATAATAATATTTTTTATTTTTTTTTATTTTTTTATAAAGTTTATTAAGTGTAATATTTTTGAAGTTTACATTTTTTTTAAATTTGTGGTTTGCCCACTTTCATGGGGGTCTTGTGCTCCTAGCCCCAGCGAATGTCAATGGTCCACTGTAGACGCCTTAAAAACTCCCAAAGTCTTGATAAAACTGGCTTCACCCCAGAAGCTTCTCTTTGCATCAGAAGGAAAGTCTCCCTTGGCAGCCACAGATGCTTCCCTCTTGGTATGAATAGCTGCTTTGAGGAAGGGGTTTTCACTGAGATCTTGGTGGTGGTAGGGAGGTAAACTCTCTCCTCACTACAATCCTACTGCTGATCAATTCCCGCTGCCTTGCAACTGTTGGCTTAAATTCTATTGATAATCCCAGCTAGAGTAAATCTATTGAATCAATGGGATTTAATGAAGTGCTGGCTCACTATGCAATAATAGATTTAATGGGTCTACCCTAGTGGAGGCTTCCAATAAGATTTAGGCCACAGTTGACATTTTAAAAGATGTGCACATTAATTGCATTGCCGCAAATGACGTCATACTTGGCTCTTGTTAATAGATGGATGGAAGGAAGGATGGACAGACAGGCACATGGGCTGACAGAGAGTCAAGATATACAGTTCAGAAGTAATAAGCTTGTTGAAGAAGGAGATTTACTTTCAGCATTATTTTATAAAGTGCCATGGGAATTGAGCATTAGGCTATAAATTAAAAAGATAAGAAAAAAATTATGTCCTTGACTTAGTCTAAGACAGATGTGGGCAAATTCTTTGGGTTGAAAAGCCAGAAACTTTCAGGGCCACCTGTTTCCGGTGCTGTGGGAGCCATTATAGTTGCTGCCAAAATTCAATGGCAACTGCTGTGGCTATATGGAGGCGAAAGGCACCATTGTACCACAGGGTTCTGTGAGACTATGGACCAGAGTGCCTAATAATAATAATAATAATAATAATAATAATAATAATAATATTTATTTATTGCCTGCCTCTCCCCTTGGATCTAGGTGGGGGACAACTACAATTAACAAACAAAAACGTCAGCTAAAACACATTGGTTAAAACATAGATTAATTTAAAAAGACATATAAGATGTGCTCCTATTAAAACAAAATTCGTCTAAAATTCATCATTTAAAATTCACAATTTAAAAACCATCTGGATAAACCTGCCGGAAAGTACAGTCAGCCCTCTGTATCCACAGATTCTTTAGCCATGGATTCAACTATCCACGCTTTGAAAATATATCTTGATTTTGCCATTTTCAATATATGGGATACCATTTTACTTACATTGTATTTAATGTACTTGAGCATTCATGGATTTTGGTATCCACAAACCAAACCAAACCCCAGCAGATACCAAGGGTCCACGGTATCATAGAACTCTGTGAGACATGGATGAAAAAAGGAAGTAAGCCTATCAGTCTGGGTCTGATGTCTTTTAGGAACAACACCCTCCTTGGGGATCATACCCTAGGACAGTGATGGTGAACCTTTTACAGACCGAGTGCCCAAACTGCAACCCAAAACCCACTTATTTATCAGAAAGTGCCACATTTCTCTGGCTTTCTAGTAACAAACTCTGGTGAACTCTGTGCTGGGGTGACAGAGTGTATGCCCACAGAGAGTGCTCTGAGTACCATTTCTGGCATACTTGCCATAGGTTCTCCACCACTGCCCTAGGAAGAGCTAAGGATATACACTGAAGTCAGTTGAAAGACATGTCTGGGAACAGGGTTTCAGCCTGTGTTAGAGGGGCTTACAGCCCCACCCCATCCCGAAAATACAGGCTCACAGTATGGATCCAGCTCTGAGCCTGGAGATTCAGGTTTCAGGAGTGACCAAGAGTGCCTTTACACAGTTAATGCTAGTGCGCCAACTGCAGTAATTTCTGGAGAAGTTGGATCTGGCCATGATCGTACATCACTTGGTTACATCCCATTTAGATTATTGTAATGTGCTCTACATGGGACTGCCTTTGAAAAACATTTCAGACCTTCAGTCAGCCCAAAGAGCTGAATCCAGATTGATAACTGTGGCTGAACACAGGGAGACACAATTCCCTTACTGCAACAGCTCCACTGACTGCTGGTCCCTTTTGGGGCACAATTCAATGATATGGCTGATACGCTAGCTGTGCTCTTTCCTGGAACTGGGGGACCTAGCCACACAACTTGACTTCTGTAATGCACTCTGCATGGAACTACCCTTGTGCCTAGTCCAGAAACTTCAATTGGTTCAAAATATGGCAGCCAGGTTAGTCACTGGGACAGCTAGAGCTGACATATAACTCCCATTTTAAAATCTCTTCACTGACTGCCTATTAGTTTCCAGGCAAAATACAAGGTGTTGCTTATGACCTTTAGAGCCCTTCATGGCTTGGGTCCAACCTATTTGTGGGATCACCTTCTTTCATACGATCCACCCCACACACTTAGTTTCTCTTGGGAAAATTTACTGCAACCAATAAAAACCAGATTGGTTGCAGTCACCCAGAGGACCTTCTCAACTGCTGCTTCCAAACTATGGAATGGCCTATCGGAAGAGACCTGCAACATTATCAATCTTGACAGTTTCAAAAAAGCTGTCAAGATGAGTCTCTACCGACAGGCCTTTCCTGGATAGCCTTCCTGGTCTCCCATGGATATGAATTATTACATAGAACGCTCCAAATTGCCTATCTCCCTGACGCAGATTGTTTTGATTATTTTGACTGTTCTGATTGTTTTAATGGTATTTTATTATGGTATTATGTTTGGAGGGAAGGAATAATGGGATGCATTTTAAAATGTATGATATATTTTATATTGTATTTTATTGCTGTTGTATGCTGCCTCAATCCTGTGGGAGAGGCGGGATAAAAATAAAATTTATTATTATTATTATTTATTAATGTGTTGATGATGCCCTATAATACCCCAAATGACTTGGCTCCAGGTTATTTGAAGAATAATATCTCCCGGCCTTTAGGCAACTTAGGCCCTGTGCCGATCGACCTTAAACTGACCCCTATGAAATTCATGGGGTCATCATAAGTCAACAGGCAACTTGAAGGCACATACCTTACCCACTCACCTACTCGCCCTTTATGAACCCATTATAGCTCAATCATTTTAAGGAGAGGGCCTTTTTCTCTCATCCACCACCTTCTCAGGCTCATTTGGTGGGAACAAGGGACAGAGGCTTCTCTGTGGCTTCTCCCAAACTTTGGAACTTCCTTCCTAGGGAGGCCAGAATGGCCCAATCCTTGCTTTCCTTCTATTAGCAAGTCAAATATTTTTATGCCATCAGGCTTTTAGAAACTGCCTGGGGTAGGGTTTTAATGCTGCACAGTGGTGTTTTTAAGGTTTGAATATAGGCTTTTTATGCTTAATGTTTCCAGTGAAACACACTTCCTCACATGCGTGGTGGGGTCTCCTTCTTTAGAGGTTTTAAAACAGAGGCTGGATGGGAGTGCTTTGATTGTGTATTCCTGCATGGCAGGAGGTTTGACTGGATGTCCCTTGTGGTCACCTCCAACTCTATGATTCTATGACTTGATAAATGGTTTAATAATGTTTAAACTAACTCTTACATTTATAAATGCATTTGTATTGTTTTGTAATATGTTGTTAGCTGCCTTGAGTCCCATTAGTGGAAGAAAGGTGGCATATAAATTAATAAAATAATAGTTCACTGTATAGATTTTGAGTTTGGTGGTAGCTATTTCAGTGGTGTGGTTTTTGGCATCAGCAGTAGCAAGAGCAGCAGCAGGCCATGGGAAAAGTCTGGTGGCCACATGCAGCTACATATGGTCCTTTAATCCTTGATTAAAGAAGACAAGATCATAAAGAAACAGGGTAAGAAGAGGAAGCAGAAGCCAGAGAGTTAGTGAACCAAGACCCATTGCTAAACACTGTTTAAAATAGCAAGGAAAAAAGAAGTACAGATGTTGGGATGCAATTAATACTGGAAAAACAGGAAAGCAAGAGAGAAATAAGAGGGGAATGACACAGAAGAAGCAACGAGAAGTTTAACTAAGAGGAAATTATCCATGGAGTAAGAACAATCATTGGCTGCTGCCACGCTGCCAAATGAATGCTGTTTGACTCTGCTTTAACTGTCACAGTTCCATCCTGTGGACTCCTGGGATTTGTAGTTTGTTGTGGTGCCAGAGAAGGCCTAAATATCTCACAAAAGTACAAAGCCCAGCATTCCATAGCATTGAGCCATAGTAGTAAAAGCTGTGTCAAACATTAATTCTGTATTAATTCTGTTGTGTAGATGCAGCCATTGACAAGACAAAGCAGGAGAGAAGGCAAGTAATAAAGAAAATAGTAAGAACAATAAAAAACATAAAAAGTAATTTAATACTGCTCCGGTGAACATGCTGGCTGGGCAAGTCTGTGAGTTAAAATCCAAAATGTAACTTTTCTAATGTCTATTTTTTTGGAAACCAAGCATTGCCAACCTTCTTTTGTTAGCAATTTGAAAGGCAACTCAACACTTGGGAGATTCATATCTCCCTCACCCAAATCCCCTCTTGATCCAGACTATCTTAACTTCAACAGAATAGTGTCAGATTATACTGCGGTAGTAAACCATTCCGGGAGAAGAGTGGGATGTAAATAAAATAAATGAATGAATGCTACTTTAATTAAAATTCTGGGATCTGTAGTCCAAAAAAGTAAAATTCTAAGCTCTCTAGTGAACTTATCAATCTTTTCACCCAAGTCCATACTTCCAGAGGTGGAGTACAATTCCTTCTATTATATCAACATGGTCAGTGCAAACTAGAGTATGAGATATTAGGAGGGCATCATGATAGGAGAGGCTGACATAGGTTGCAGCTTGATATTGCCCAGTTTTATTTACAATTATTGCCTAACCCTAGTCTAAGCTGCACTGAAGAAACAAGGCAGGTTGACACCGCTTTAACTGCCATAGCTCCATCCTATGGAATCCTGGGATTTGTAATTTGTTGGGCACCAGCACTCTCTGATAGGGAAGGTTAAACATCTCTCAAAACTACAAATCCCATAAATTCATTGCATTTAGCCATGGCAGTTAAAGTGGTGTAAAACTGCATTATTTCTGCAGTGCAGACTAGACCCCTGAAAGAGGAGCTGACTTGGTTTCAGGAACTGCAATATTTGAACGCCCAGCAAATCAGTTTCCGACTTGCAAGAGAGCCAGCGATACATCTGCCTTCAGTATCTTGGCTGCAATCAGTTTTTGATTCCCGGCAGATCCTGCAATGATGTTGAGAGGACAGAAAGAGAGAAGCAGGCGGCATGATGAGGGAGGCATCTGAAAATTGGTCCAGAGATGTCTCCAGAGACTAGTCATGACAAAAAAGTTACTGCACAAGCATTTGGAAGAGGGCCATTGAAAACAACTTGTCCTCATTCCAATTGAGCAACTGTTAGCAGAAACTTTTTCAACAAAGGCCATTTAGGGACAGATGGAAAAAGAAAGGATGATAATAAGGAAAGAAAGAACTGGATAAATGCTATTTACCTACATGGAGATGTGAAAAATTGATCATCAGCAGGGACACATAGACACATTTGGGAGCAACCTCTTACACTTCCTCATAGTGTATTCCTGCTTGTCCTCTGTGCTAGAAAGTCTGCCATCCATTTTATACATGAGAGCTTGGAAAAGTTACTTTCTGAATTGCAATTCCCCACACCTCCTTTGCTAGCATGCTGGGAGATTCTGGAAGTTACTGTATATACTTATGTATAAGTCTAGAAATTTAGGTCAAAAATTGACCTAAAAAAACCGATTCATCTTATCCATGGGTCAATGTAAGTACTGTACTTTAACTCTTATTTAGAAGACTGAACCATCCCCAGGTGAAAAGCAAGAGTATAATCTGTCGTGGAAGCACTCAATCCCTCTAGTCTCTCATTCATCCAGCCTTAAGAGTGAACACAAAGAGTTATGTCTGCTGGAATTTTGTAAGTTCTTTAACATTATTTTGCTTTGCTTCATCCTTTAGATCAGTGGTTCTCAACCTTCTTAATGCTGCAACCCTTTAATATAGTTCCTCATGTTGTGGTGACCCCCCAACTATAAAATTATTTTCATTACTACCATTGGAAATATGTGTTTTCCGATGGTCTTAGGTGGCCTCTGTGAAAGGGTCATTTGACTCCCAAAGGGGTCGCAACCCACAGGCTGAGAACTGCTGCTTTAGATCCTTTGCTATATGCTCCTAAATTTTACCCTCGACTTATCTATGGTTGGTAGCAAAATCCATAATTCTGGTCCTAGAACGTGCCCTTGACTTATACATGCGGTCAACTTATAGTGAAATATATACAGTATATTTCCATGCTCAACCACAGACACATTTTCTACAAGAAAAATGACTCAGATGCAAATAAAATGCAGGTGACAGAAATACTCTTGACCTTGGATTGAAGGTAAATAGAAGAAAGATGACAAAAAAGCAAAACAAAACAAAAAAGCAAGGCTGTCTCTTGCAAGAAGCATTGGACATATAATAAATATGAGGCAAAAGAAGGAACTCAGAGTGGGAGTGGGGGGGGGAGAGATCATTTAATTTCAGCATTTATTGATTTAAATCTATACTAGAGTGTGAGAGCAGCAGGCATGATAAATATTTATTCCCGGAGGGACACGAGTGAAGAAGCTGTGGCATCTTTATAAGCATGGCATTAGGCAGGATTTAGAAGAATGGGCCACCCCTCATCCATTATTCAGCTGCAGAAGTTCACCTGAGGTGACTACTCCAGTCCAAAGCATGCCACAGTTGTTCTAGTCACTCAGGTCTCATGTGTCCTGTGCCTGACATGGACTGGAATCACGTCCGGGAGTGATAGGAATGCATGAAACCGAGGAGAGGATATCAATCTTGCTTAGAGCTTGGAAAAGTTACTTTGTAGGACTATAAATCATGCAATCGGCCAGCTATCAAGTTCAAAGTATTCTGGATGCTATGGTAAAACAATACAAAACAAAACAAAAATTCCAAGGTCTGATCTTACCCCATGTAATATAGGCTGGCTAAAGGACAGGGCAATCATATTTTCTGAAAATTGTGTACATCAAGCTATTATTTTACACAATTCATTCTACTTCTGCTACTCAAGGGGAAGGCATAGAGGTGATGCTTATTCCTCACTTTCTTTTGATTCCAATGAATTTACCAGCCCTTGCTCAAATATCTTCAGTCACAGCATGACAACTAGAAATGCGGGTTGTTGTTGTTGTTTTTAAAAGTAAAGGGAAGAAAGGTGAGAACTTCATGATACTGAATTATTTGTTGAATAAATATTTCCGACTTTTTTCCTGTGCTTGTGTAAACTCCTCTCTCCAACGAAGAACCAGAAGGCAAGTATAACATTCACAAAGGAACCTGCAACTTGCTATTAATTCTTTTTTTTAATATGGAACATTTCACGAATTTGCATGTCATCCTTGCGCAAGAGCCATGCTAATCTTCTCTGTATTGTTCCAATTTTAGTATGCCACAGTATGCTATTTAGTATGCTATTAACTTGAAGGGCAAGACACAATTGAAACTATAGCATGTGGGAGATGTCTATGTGTGGGGCAAATGGTATACTTCATTGGGGACTTGAAAGTCTTGATGCACCTGGACTTGGCTGCACTCTTCTTTACTATTTGGGAAAAGGTGAGGAAAAACAATAGATTGTGCCTGAGGATATTAACAGAACCTTATTTCTGTGTATATCTATGCATTTATTATACAAATCTTGTGATAGTAGATAGACCCAATTAGAAGCAGACAGAGCAAACTCAGGCCCCATACAGACTGCCAAAATAAAGCTGCTTCGGGTCACTTTGGAGGTATGCTGTTTAAATGATGCATGGCTCCTAAGAGTCTGGAAGCTGCACCAAAGCTGTGATCTAGTCCTTAGGACTGGATCATGGCTTTGGCATGGCTTCCGGACTCTTAGGACGCATGCATCATTTAAACAGTATACCTCCAAAGTGACCTGAAGCAGCTTTATTTTGGCCTGTCTGTATGGGGCCCATAGCAACATTCTGAGCTGCTGGCCCAATCCCAACCTAAAGCTGTAGTCTAGATGAAGGTGCCTCCGTGCCTCTGTGTTAAACTAGGATTGTTTTCCCCTGAGAGACAGAAATATTAGATTCCCTCTATTTGATATTTGACATCTCAAGAACTAGAAGTTCCTGTATTCCTTGAGCACTGGCAGGAAGAACAGCTGCCTGGTGGAAGCACCACAAGACACTGAGGCCAAGAGGGATTTGCAGGTTGCTGAATAAGGGCCCGAACAGACAGGCTGCTTTGGATCACTTTGGAGGTATGCTGTTTATATGACACATGCATCTTAAGAGGCCAGAAGCTGTGCCATAGCTGCGTTCCAGTCATTAGGACTGGAGCATGGCTTTAGTGTGGCCTCCGGCCTCTTAGGACACATGCATCTTTTAAACAGCAAACTTCCGAAGTGACCTGAAGCAGCTTTATTTTGGCCTGTCTGTTTGGGTCCTAAGTATCTAATTCACTCACAGTTAGTTTCGGTGCAGCTTTGGACAATGTTACTCTGAACACTGAAGCATAGTGTCAAAGGAACTTAGGCGCGGTACAGAGCACCAAAAAGAGGAACCTCCCCAATGCCTCTCTTTACTCCACAGGAGCGCTGCAGCAACCAAATTGTGCAGCGCTGCTGCGGAGGAAGAAGGGAGCGCCCGGAAGTGGCTCCTTTTTGCAGCGCAGCTGCGACGCTGCAAAGCACCAGAGACGGCATGGTGATGTTGCTGCAGCGCCGCACCGTTTGGACTCAACACAGCTGCGACATCATCACTGTGCGCACCGTATTTACAGCACTGCACAGCTGTGGCACGTCCATGATGTGCTAGGGTTACAGTGTGTGTGCACGCTGCACCCTCGAGCAACCCTAGCAAGTCATGGGCGTGCCACAAAGGGCCTGTCTGTACAGAGCCTTACAATCTTTCTTTTACACTCTGTTTAATCCTAAAATAAATTTTTCCAGGACCCCGGGGAACTGGAAGACATGATTCATAAGCATGACACAGATTTTTCTGTAAATGCTTCTTGTAAAATATTCCTCACAATAAGTCTTCAAGGGTGCACCCACACAGTAGAAATAATGCAGTTTGACATCACTTTAACTGCCATGGTGCCCTTCTACAAAATCATGGGATTTGTAGTTCTGTAAGGCATCATCATTCCTTGGCAGAGATACACATTCCAAGACTCCATAATAGTCTCATTATTTTTAGGAATGATTTATTATTTAAGTGTTATTATTTATAAGAATATTTTAACATTAAAAACAATTTAAAACATTCTAATCATATTTTTTAAACTCATAAAAACAATTTTAATTCATCTTGCCCCCAAATCTGAATATTAGGGTCATAACATGAGACATGGCAATTCTATATTTTCCCCAGAAAGGAAGTACAAACCTGTCTAATCCTTATTTATTTATTGCATAATGCTTCATATGGGACCAACACACATTGCAGAGATAATCCCATTTGAGATCACTTTAACTGCCCTAGTTCAATGCTAGTTCAATCCTAGTTCAATGGATTCTGGGAACTGTAGTTTTGTGAGATATTGAGGCTTCTGTCGGAAAGCTCTGGGGCCACAATAAACTACAATTTCCAGGATTCCCTAGCACTGAGCCAGGGCAGCTAAAGTGGTCTCAGACTGGATTATTTCAGCAATGTGTTTTGGATCATAATGAAATTGTTAAGGGTGAGATCCACTGCTAGCCACAACTAGAATAGACACATTGTATCAATGGGAGTTAGAATTTTGACAATTTACAAAGTAGATTCAATGGACCTGCTTAAATTTGGATTAGCAATTGAGTTTAGCCCTAAATGATTATTAAATACATATGTAACACTTTCAAAATAATACTTGGACAGAAGGTGATGTAGTCACCTATTGTTTACTACCTGGAGCACCTGGGGGAAAGTTAAAAGGACACAAATGTGGTGACTTAATATGGGACAGTGTGGTATAATGGTGTGAATGTTGGACTACAAGTTTGAATCCCTGCTAGCTCATGGCAACCCACTGGGTGACTTTGGGCAAGTCACACTCTCTTAGTCTCAAAGGAAGGCAAAGGCACCACCCCCCAAACAAGTCTTTCCAAGAAACCCCATGATAGATTCATTTTATGTTTGCCATAAGGTGGAAACAACTAGAAAGCACACTGCAACAAATAGTAGTAGTAGTAGTAGTAGTAATAGTATTGGGCCTCACATTTAAAATGTGTTATTTATTTTTAGTGTCACTAAATTAGTAATTTTCTGGGTGAAAGAATATGCTTACTTTTAAGATTACAGTTTGCATAAACCTACAGGCAGTAAGGTCACAGGAAGTCTGGAAGCTGCAGTCAAAAAGGTACCTTTGAAGGCCTCATTCCCACTACCTTTTCAATCGGATTGTGAATTGGTTTGAACTGGTTCAAATGACCTTGGTTCCCACTTTATCTGAATGGCTGAAACCATTCCGGGGGGGTGCGTGCGTGCGCTAGGCCCATTTAACCCGTGTCTTTTTCTGTTTCTTTTTCAATAAATCAAATCTGCGCAAGTGTGAACCACATGTGGACTGGAATCGATTCAAATTTCCTCTTCGGCCGGCTGGAACCAAATCATTTTGAATCGATTAATTTGTGAATGGGAACCACAAGTAGATTGTTTTGGAGGAAAAAATATGATTGGGGCAAATGTAGTTGGGGGAAAATGCGATTGGGGCAAATGTTGTGGGAACCATGCTCCGCTGTTGAATCGATCCATTGATTTGGATTGCACACCGATTTATCTGTAGGGCCAAAAAAGTACCTGAGCAGCTGCATGGGAGGATCTGAGAATTGCTGCAGTATCAAAGAATGGCTGGCAAAAGATAATGTACAAAAACAACATGAGAAGGCAAACACTGAATGATTTGCTGGTCATTCATCTTTCATCAAGAGTCTCCTAACATGCTGACTGAGCTGGGATGCCTTTAAAGAAAAAGTATGTACAGTATCATGGTTGGAAGAAAGCCATTTTGCACCATTTGGGATTAAATTCCTGGGGTTCCTGGAGCAATTTTTTGCATACTCTTAGAGCTTGCTGTGGCTTGGTGTTCTTGCTGGTTCCAGCGATGTGGGAAAGAGGTATGGTGTAGTGGGAAATTAAATCCTTTAATAAAAACCAGACCAGCACAGAAAGTTCTCTCTCTCTTTTTCTCTTCATATAATGCAGGCTTAATGGCAAAGCGAATGTAGCATCCAAACTGGAAGCAGTGTAACATCCAGATAAAGTGAGAGATTTGTCAAAGCCAATAACCTTATGCTAGGGAGATCCCTAGCTACTCGCTGTGGGGTAACAGCTCTTTCTTCTTATAAGAGCGTGGGAGAGAGATGAGACTCCAGAAAGGATCCCCTGCTTTGACTCCTGTTTCCAATTTAGTAGTTTGTTTGTGCATGCTTGCAAAAACACGCTTAATCTAAAAGAAGTATTGTCAGGCAATGTAAGCATTTGGAAAGTTTATTGCTGCCCAGTGCCACTATCCCCTGCCCTGTCTATAAGAAGAAGAGGAGGAAGAGGAGGAAGAACAAGATGAAGAGGAGGAAAAGGGAAAAGAAAGATGATGATGATTTGGAGCTTGTCCCTTTAGCCGGTGGTAGAACATGTGTTCTGCATATGTTGTGGTTGTTTATTTCTAGAGCACCTGAGAAAAGTCAAAAGTGCTTAAAGCAAAGAGTTTGGGACCCAATAGGTGTTTGTGTAACAGTCGGCGGAGAGCACATCCTTTTCTGTAAACGAAGCTCACAGACATCTGATTCCTGGCAGTGCTACAAAAGGTCTGATACTACAAGAATGCTGGATTATGAAATGAGCAACACATTTTACTGAATGCAAACTCTGTGATTTGGTAACAACTGTGTCTCAAAGAACTTAGACGGTTGGACAATATAGAAGCGTAACAACAAAACAAGCAAGCCCTTCCTAGCAGTGTAGGTTTTGCTCTTTGACATGACACAGTTATAGCAATGTGACACCTCTTTTAGTACCAAGGCTGCATATAGATTTATAGTTTGGTGGGGCACTAGAGTGCTCTGGCTGCACATTCTAAACATGTCATGAAACTACAAATCTCAAGATTGTGTAAAATATTGCCTGGACAATCAAAATGGTATCAAGCTACTATAATTGTGCACTGTGAAATGAGAGGCCAGCACTGGAGAATGTATAGCCCTCCAGATGTCGTTGAACTGCAATGCCTTTCAACCTCAGTATAACTCTGACTAAGGGATCATAGGAGCAACCTATAATCAGGATAAACTGATAGAGCAGGGCAAAAGGCAGGGCTAGAGCTTTCAGAAGTAACTAATGATTGGGGTGGATTAGAAGCTCATTTTGGGGATTAAACATGTTACCAGCCTATCCCCATTTTTACCAATACTAGGTTTAAGGCTGCTTTCACACTGAATAGGCAGAGAGACACAGGAGTCTACTCACAATGGGATACAGTCAACCAATCCATTTACAGGACATTCTACCAGGCCTCTGAGCCAAACATTGTTTGAGTCAATTTCCTAGAAAACATTGAACTGGGCAGGACAGAGAGTCTTAGTAGATCAACTTAGAATGAACTCTCACAGCATGAACTGGATTCAAAAAGGGATGTTATTAAGGAAGAATTTGATGAAATTGATGATATATTGTGTGTGAAAGAGAGACAGAGAGAGGAAGGAAGGAAGGTCTCAGTTGTAATCCTTTAAGCAAAACTAGGAAGTAAGGAGTTACAAGAATAGTTTTTTTTGTGGTTTTTTGGGGGCTATGTGGCCATGTTCTAGAAGAGTTTATTCCTGATGTTTCACCAGCATCTGTGGCTGGCATCTTCACATAGCCCAAAAAACCCACAAAAAACTATGGATGCTGGCCATGAAAGCCTTCAACAGTTACAAGAATGTTGGGTAGGGAGGGTATAACAAAGTTACATTGCAAAAGCAACACAACTGATAAGAGCAAAGCTGCTTTGAGTAAAGGTATCTGGTTATTTTCAAATGTTACTTTTAAGAATGTTTTAAGAGGCATTTTATTAGGACAATTTCAGGTTTTAGGCCATTCTCTTATCAATCCTAAGGTTCCCCCACTCTCCGAAAAGCAACAGCAAGTAATGGAACAGTAGCAAAGCAGTGCAACAAGTAACATGACCAACCAACATTCCCTTTTACTTTTAAGTACTATAACAAATAATTGAACAAATTACTGTACTTCCCTTTGGTTTTAGGATCTACAAATAGGCTTAAAATGTCAAATGACAACTTTATTCTGAAGACCCTTGAAGACCCCCCCTGTATGACTGTGCATGGCCTCTCTGGTGATCAACTGCCAACTATCTTTAGAGAAATTAGCAACTCCAGACTAAAAGAATACCAAGTAGAAGCTGTATGATTTAGTTGTGCTGCATTTAACTCTTTCCTTCCTAAGACCACCAGTTTTTAAACCCAAGAATGTGCTTGTATTTTTAATCTCCCCAATGATGTAGCAAAGAGCGGTTGCTCTGCCCAACTATTTCTTGCTCACTCTTGCTTGCTTTCTTCTGTGCATGTAATAGAAAAGGACTCCATATTTGCATCAGTGTGGTTGAGGGTGGGGTGAAGGTGGTTGTGGCCTAGAAAGGAAGCACTTGGCAAAGTGACCGCAGTTGGGGAACTTAAAGGTAAACACATGTTCTTTGGGTTGTCATCTTGGCAACTCTGAGTTCATTTTAATCACAGCCTGTCAACGTAAGAGGAAGCAGCTGTCTGTACCACCATTTCTTTTCCTTCTAGTATTTCAAGAGAACGCTACCAAAATAAATAAATAAATAAATAAATAAATAAATAAATAAATAAATAAATAAATGTTTTTTTAATAAAAGGATCTCACAACTGGAGTTTGAAACTTTATTTTTTTCTAAAGGTATCTCCCCAAAAATAACTTCTCCAGGGTCTTCTTATAGCACAGGTTGTCTGAATGCCTAGATTTTAACCATTCCATTAGTGAGTCCCCCCCCAATTTCCCCCTCTGTGCTTAATGTAATGTTGTTTGATTTACTACCTTTGATTTCAATGCTGTATTCAAACACACAGAGAGTTTTCTGTGGAAATTATTTAATTATAATATTTTTAATAACATAAAGAGAATATCATATACTCCCTTATATTTGACCAATAAAACAACAACATTACCACACTTGAAAGAATACTATTTTAAAGGACATATACTTAAAGAGATTTGCATCTGGTATGGCTTATATCATCAGTTCAACTTTCATTTGTTCTGGTATTATTCACTCACTCACTCACTCACTCACTCACTCACTCTTCATTACTTTTGAGTTCCATTTCAGGATGAGAAAAATCTGAATGAGTACAACTAGCTGAGAATTTCATTTCACTAAAGGATTAATTGCAACTGAACTGTGGATAAGAGCCTCTATGTGAGAATGAGTGAGTGATATAGAAATTTTTCCACAGAAAATCATATCATTGGATTTTTATCTATTTATTTATTTATTTGGAAAAAAAAAAGATTCCACCTCACGTCTCTGTACTCCATGCCCCTTTTTCTTAGGGCTTATCCAGAAAGAAAGAAAAATAAAGTCTCTGGAGGTAGCAAAACTTCCTAGTTTTTTTGTTTTGATTTTACCTACATATTCTCAGGGAAGTATCCAAACTCTTTCTTGATTTCTTGTGTTGATTTCTTGTGTTGCTTGTTGTTTCCTGTGCTGATTTCAACAATTTCCACTGAAACTTTATTATTATTCAGACATTATTGTCAAAGTGCTAAAGTGGTTTAAAAATATTGCACTAGGGAAACATTAGGATCATACTGTTTTGGCGCAAATGTTCCTTTTTCCCTCACTTGATCTCTGTTGAATCTGTGTCCTGGAAACAATAGCTGTACTTACTGGTGGTGATCATTTTAGCTAGCTCTCAAATAATACAAATAGACTGTCAAGAAGAGAGACTTTTCATTTTGGAGAATACTGGATTAATTTAAACTATCCTGGGAAATGGAAACAAAAAATCTTTGATAATGCCAGGAATCCCCAGAAATATTTTAGAATGAAGAAAATGTCATACACATCTCCAAAAGGGGCCATTCAGACTACCTTTTACCCCGGATCAGGAACCGAATTATGCATGTGAAGTTCATACTGTATTCACCTCAAAACTCCCACAAGCGAATCCGAGGCTTCCACACCCGTTTCAGGGCAAATGCACCTTAGCACGGGTCATTTGGAAGTGGGGTAAAAGCTGTATCTTTTGAAAAAAAACAGGTTCGGCGAATATGAACTAGCCCCCTATCATGATTGGGGCAAGTTCACGGGAGGAATTTAGGTCAGAGGGAGGGCAGAGGGCGGAACTGGAGAAAGGGTGGAAAGAGTGACGGAGGAGAAGGAGGAGGATGAAGGAGCCGGAGGGGAAGAAGGGGGCCATGGAGGGCAGTTGGGTTAATGGAGCAGGAGCAGGAGGACAAGGAAGGAGCCAAAGGGTGCCAAGAGAATCGGTGAAGGAGGAGCAGGAGGATGATGATGATGATGAAGAAGCCAGGGGGAAGAAGAGGGTCATGAAGGGCAATCTGGGTAACGGAGCAGGAGGAAGAGAAGGAAGGAGCAGGACGAAGGGTGAAGTTCAGGGGAGGAATTAGGTCAGAGGGAGGGCACAGAATGGAACAAGCTTCCCTCTCGCACCAGGCAGCTTTCTCTCTCTCTCTCTCTTTATTTTTTTAAAATTATTTTTTGACAGACTATGCACATGTTTTTTGCTACAGGTAGATAGATATATAGATAGAATGTGGCTCCTGCCTGTTCACTTTCCCTTTCATTTCCTTGCTTCCAGCAGCAAGGAACTTTGCAGGAGGCTTTTTTTCTTAACAAATGCTACAATGCAAATGTTACAAATGTTTCTCTTTCCAATTTGGCAAATTGATACAGAATGCTTTTGCTACTTTCTCTAAAGAATTCAGGGGTAGCTGAGGGAAAGCAAAGAATGCATGGCATCCTTTTCTGGCATTTTGAGGTGAGGAATTAATTAATTAATTAATAATTATTATTACATGTGTATGAGGCACTCTAGGGTGGCAAGGAGGGAGGATGTAGGATGCAGAGATGGCATTAGATTGCATTTTGGGGTTGAAAATGGGGCCAAGGGAAGATCCATAACCTGCAATGACCCAAATACCCACAACACACACACACACACACACACACACACACACACACACACACGAGGTTTTTAAATTTGACAAAATACGCACATATTGGCACCTGTTTTTTTAAAAAAAAGGAAGGGGGAAAAGAGGGAAATCACCCATCCAGTTGCCCAGTCGCTGTAAGAAACGTCACCTTGACGAAAGCGGAAGAGAATTTGATTGACAGCAAAGGAGCCTTTTTTAAACCGGTTTGGCAAATGAGAACTCTCCCTGGAGCTGCATGGCATTCAGGGTTAAATTACCCCGAGGTAAATAGTGGGCACTTGCTTCTGGAGAGATTCGAGGGGAGGGCATCCGGATCTACCCAGTTCCATCCACTGCAAATAGCTCAGTATGAATGGGGCCTCACTTTGTACAGGAACAAAACCTGGGACTTTCACGGACCCTTTTCTTGTCTGGAGAGGCTATGATTTACAGTACAGCACCATGAAAACCCACCGGGTGACCTTGGTCGAGTCACTCTCTCTCAGCTTCAGAGGAAGGCAAAACCAGATCACCTGATAGCTTTGCCCTAGAGTTGCCATAGTTCAGAAATTACTTGAAGGTACAAAACAACAACAAACATGTTTACAGATCTTTACTTTATTTTATTCCTTTAAAGAGTAAACAGATTCTTCTTCCCATAAATTATGCATGAGCAGGTGGGGGGAGGGGGGAGAAAATATAACTAGGTGTGTGTTCACTACATTTCCAGGAGGCTAAGTGCTAACAGCCCAGAAAATATCTTGAGACATGACAGTGGTCTTCAGATACCTGGAAGATTTCTTCTAATTCTATAATTCTATGATTTTCTGAGTGGCAAAAAGTTCTATGCTTACCTGAGGCTGTGTAAGTCACTGAGCATAAAGAGGAGCACACATTCTGAGCAACATAGCATAGCTATTTCAGCATGCCCTTGAAGCATGAAGCTAATGAAAATCTTAATGCAGAAGCCACTCAGTCCCATCCTATTTCTGACTCTTAAGTACTTAATGTGAGTGAAATCCCAAATATGCAAAGCATCCTCATTCCCCATGGTGAAGAGGCTAGAACAATTAAGACCCTGCCATTATGTTCCATCAAGCATTATGTTTATTCCAAAGAACAGGATGAATTTGTAAGATGTTCACTGTGACCTGGAGGAGAGTTCAAGACATGTGACTGCCCTCGTTTTTTCCAAAAGCCCAGACAAACCAACCCAGTTTTCTATTCTCAGGACTAGGGGAAGATCAACCCATGTTTGCCTAGAAAATAATTATTCTGCCAAGTCATTTGTGGGGAAAGAAAACAATAGTTCAATAGAAGACATAGCCCTGAATAATGATGTTGAATTCAAGCATCTGGGTTTGGGACAAAGCTTGAAAATGTTACTTCTTTGGACCACAATCCCCTATACTGGCTGGTTTCAGGAGGATAGGAGTTGACTATTAGTTAGTGATGGCATCAAATCTCAACAGTAGAGAGATTTTAATATGAATTTGTGTCATTCATGAGTCATTTATGAATGAGTGCCATTCCATCCCTACCTTCTGAATTCCCCAGTAACTTGGAAAAGATATTATCATGTTGCCAGTTGTTGATAATATTTTGTTGTCAAGTTGGCGTCAACTCATGATGTCTTACAGAAAACTTGTAAGGACCCCAGAAATCAACAGCTCTGCTCAGGTCTTGCAAACTAAGGATGATTTCTTTCTTTCTTTCTTTCTTTTTTTTTTTGAGTCAGTCCATCTGTAATACAATCTTCCTTTTTTCTCCCCTACTGCTTTCCACTTTACCAGTGAGTCTTGTCATCTCATGATATGTCCAAAGTATGATAGCCTTAGTCTAGTTAATTCGGCTTCTAGTGAGAGGTCCTGCCTGACTTGCTCTGTTCATGGTATCTGTAGAACTCTCTTTTAGCATCACATTTCAGATGAGTTGATTTTCTTCCTACCCGTTTTCTTCCTGTCAGCTTTCATAACCATACATAGAAACTGGAAGGATTTGTGGCAGGGCCAAGTGACTTTGGGATTTAATGATACCATTATCATTATCATTAGGTGTCATGACTGAGAAAGTCCTCCCCCATGTTGGTGAGATCAGTACATCGTGCAGATCTTATTCCTTGGATAGTCAAATATGGGGAGGAGATCCCAAGCCATTTAGGGCTTTAAAAACCATAACAAGGACTTTGAATTCAGACTAGAAATGTATTGACAGGCAGTGTGGTTCTTTTAAGACTGGCAATACATACTGACTATATGATATGCCATTCATCATTCGAGCTACTTCATTTTGCACTTGCTGCAGCTTCTGAGTCTTCTTCAAGGACAGTCCTGCATAAAGCACATTACAGTAGTCTGTTTAGAAGGTTAATAATGCATGGACAACTATGGCTAGGTTATTTCTATAATGGAATAATATGAGTGGAAAGGAACACTTCACTGTAAGTTATGGATAGGCAACTGTTGGTGGTTAAAGGGCATGTTGGCTTATTCAAGGAACCTTGGAGAGCTGCCTCCCACTATCCCCATCCACTATTTTTGAGGAGGTTTTTTTTTTGCTCTGAGTGGCCAATATTGCTATTTTGTTTGGACTTCCCTGGATCATTTTAGGCCCAAGAAAATGCCTTTTTCCCCCAGCAGAAAGTGAAAAAAAGGCCTTTCTTGGACCTAAAACAACCATAAGGCTGTGAAATGTGGCAAAATTGTCTCCTAGATATTCTAGGATGTATTTGAGGCATTGTGTTACCATTTCTTTCCAGAAAAATGTTCAGGGCCCTGGGAGGCACTTGGATTCATCAAAATGGCCCTTGGAACTGCCGCTCAGGCTGAACTTTCCCCACAAATGTTCTAAAGGTTCCAAACCCTTTATTATTATTATAAAAGAAGCAAACAAAGGAGGCACTGTTGTCATATGAAATACCTTGGAGTCGAAAAATGAAGAGGTATTTTCATTTCTTTATTTCATTCATATAGATGCTGGTATGATCTATGAAATCACTCAATATGTATTAAAAGATATACAGTATTCTAATGGAAGCTTTATGCTTGGTGTACATATACATAGACACACACATATATAAATACGAACCCCAGAGTCCCTGTTTTTACACTTTATTTAATATTCATCTAACAGTTCATCCATCTCCTGGCTGTCCAATTGTTTCAGGTTATAATTCTGCAAGCCAATCTGTTCCTAAATTTGATGACTACTTTCTTAAGCTTCCCAGCTCCATCATTTGTTTTACGATTCTATAGACTTTATAAATAAATTATGTTCCTTCGCTGTGAAAAAACATGATCCTTAGGTTTCTACAGATCACTTTATACAAACATACCATGAAATTAAGCGTTATTTTTAATAGCAAAAATATCACAAAAATAAAAAAGACACAGAAACAAAACAAAAACAAAAATCTCCACTAAATTTGACAATACTTTTTATTGGCTGGCCAAACGGTTTACTATGGAATGTCCCATGACCTAAAAGTAGACAAACTGTTCATGGAAGCCTTTGAAAAAGATGCAATCTCTCCTTCCTTCTATGCGCTAGTTTCTGGAATAAAACTTTCTAACTCCTCCTCTTCCTCAGACTTAGCTTTTTCTTCATACCATGGATATTTCCAGTTCGTGAGTTTTTAAAAATCTTCTTTTTTCTTCTTCAGATTTTATGTGGCTTGACTTAGTTTAGTGAAAGTTGCCATATGTTGCTCTGCTTCAGAGAGAATAATGTCTTGGACAGCTCTAATCAGAATATATAGTAATAAATGCCGTTATTACACAGCTAATAGCATCCACATATCAAAAACACACCATTGAAGGGTTTTACCGCAATGAAATAGTTTTTGCTTTCAAGAAGGAAGGGTAGCATTATTTAATCTGAGAGCCAATGTGATGTAGTGGTTTGAGCACTGGACCAGGATTCTGGAGATCAGGGTTCAAATCCTTGCTCAGCCATGGACAGTGATGTACCCTTAATGAACTTGGACTCAAGTTGGACTCAAGTCACTTCAGTGATTCAACCTGGACTCAACTCGGCAATAACTCATGACTTGTAAATTTTTAGTGACCAACTTGCTGGCATCGTTCACTTTAAGCAGCAGGCAAAGCTCGGCCCCAGCACATAGGGCGTGTTTCTTGGAGGGGAACAGCAAATGTGTTAGGCAATGGGCTTGAGGCAGAAGGATCCTTCTAAAACTTTTGTTTTAATGGTTTAGAAGTCTCTTCTGATGTGCAGTGGGGACAAGCTGCCAAGCAGACCTCAACCTCCACTTCAAGCCTAATGTGTTTGCTGTTCCTCTCTGAGAAACACTTGCTGCCTCCTTTTTTTTCTGTTATAAGTTGGCTCTCAGACTTGAGAATTGACTTGAGACTTGAAGGTAAAGACTTGAGACTTGGAGTAAAAGCCTTGAATCCATCACTGGCCATGGAAACCTGCTGGATGACTTTGGGAAAGTCTCCCTCTCTCAGCCTCAGAGGAAGGCAAAGACAACCCCTTTCTGAACAAATCTTTCCAAAAAAAGCCCTGTGATAGGTTCACTTTAGGGTTGCCATAGTCAGAAACATCTTGAAGACACCCAACAACAATGTATGAATTTCTCCTGTGCTTCCCACACAATACCTAAAGCCGCTCATGTACATGGGATGAAGCCTTATTGAAAACAGTAGGACGTTTTAGGAATGGCTGAAAATCTGTTCAATTCATGTCTCAGTGCAAACATACCAGATTTGTATGCTCAGTTATAGATCGACCCAAAGGCAGCTTACCATTGAAGTTCATATATTTACAGAGTTTGTGATGTAAAAACTAGATAGTTCTTTAGTCTCTTCCAACTCTTGAGATTCTTTGAAAAGTCATGCAACAATATGTGTATATTTGAAAGAACTTGTGTACTGAAAATGCATATATTTGAAAAAAATAAATAAAAAAACTCATCTTATTCAGCTTGCTTTCTGCCTCAGGTACAATGGAAGATGGTAGTCAATCCCCACTATTGAAGTTAGCTTGTTTTACTGGTACATGGAATAGGGGGGTAGGGTACCATCTTGTCCTTTATCTCACAGAGTAGTATGTCTTGGTTTGAAGACCATCCTGTTCAGAGAAGCGTTCCCAGGCATTGCATAACTGTCACTTGCTAGTTGATGTTTCTTTGTTGTCTGTTTTATTGAATCATTTCCTGTATTGCTATGTATTTTATATGTATTATCCTACTAGAAAGGCCCCTTCCCCTCCATCACTCCCTTCTCCTTTTGTGTCGTGTCTTTTTAGATTGTAAGCCTGAGGGCAGGGAACCGTCCAATTAAAAAGATTGTATGTACAGCGCTGTGTAAATTTACAGCGCTTTATAAATAAAGGTTAATAATAATAATAATAATAATAATAATAGATCGTAGTTCAACACACTTGTGTTTGTCACTTTATTTTCCTCTGCTGCTTGCAAGAACTGTACATAAAAAGGTGGCATGCTGTGAGATAAGGTAATGGACTCAAACTCTGTGTGCACTGAATAGAAGAGGATGTAACAAAAGTTCAAGGTAAGTTGCCTAGGAGATTCAAGGCATTCTACTCTGCTGAATTATCCTGAGCTTCTCCACAACAGCAAACATGTCATGTTTCCCATTGAAATGGAAGATGAATAGTATTTTTGAAGGTTAAGAGAGGGTGGCAAAAATACACAGGGAAGAAGTCAGACTCTGCAGATCTCATCTTTGCAGAGCATTTGCACAACATACGGCAGTTGTTGCCACATTCCTTTTCCCTCACTTCTGCTTGTGTAGTGGGATCTGTAGTGTCTTGTGCCCTTGGTGATGGATAAGACAAGGAGGTGAACTATTGTTCACCCCCTAATCTCCCTTACTATTACGAATTCTCATAGTCCAACATCAGTAGTGGCAGCTGGTGGCTCCCATGTCATTAAAGAATCTGTGCTGGATTTTAGTCCAAACTTTAAGGGATTTACACTAATTGCATTTGGGTTACTGTGGTGGATTTGATGTGGAGCTGGCTTTGAAGAGTGCTTGGAAACTTCAGCTGGTCTAAAGAGGTGCAGCCAGGTTGCTGACTGGGGCTGGCTACAGAGAGCATACAACTCCTTTGTTACAACAGCTCCACTGGCTACTAGACGTTTTTTGAGCACAACTAAATCTAATGGCTGTGACCTACAAAGCCCTATACTGTTTAGGTCCTGGTTACCAGATGGCCTGCTGCTCCCTATATGAGCCTGTCTATGGAGATTATCACACGGGATTTATCCTCTTGTTTTTTCGATGGGATAAACGTGCATTTAACTTCAAAACAGGTTTTACCTCATTCTCCCATCTGCAGCCCATCTGCAACTTGGGCTTATCCTGTGGAGCCTGGGATGCAGATGGGCTGCTAACGGGAGAATGTGTTAAGACCCATCTGAAATTAAACTTGTGTTCATCCTGTCGAGAAAACAATGGGATAAAGCCTGTGTGATAATCTCCCATGTCTTGAGAGATTCTAGGGAGGCTCTTCTCTACCATACTAACAGATACATCTATTGGGAAGAAGGGTGAAGGCCTCTTTGGTGGTTGCTCTCAGGATCTGGAACTCCCTTCCCCGAGAAGTTAGACTTCCCCCTTGCTGTCTTTCTGTTGGCAAGTGAAGACTGCTTTGTTTCCAAAGGCCTTTGAAGACTGGCCGTTCAAGGAGAATGGGCCTTACACAGTGTGCTATATTGTCAATTTGGTTTCTTTTTAATGGTTATATTTATAATTGGTTTTAATTTTATGGCTAGTTGAATTGCATTTTTAATTTTTGTATGAGGTAAATTTGCAGCAGCTATGTTTGTTTTAACAGCTGGAAGCTATACTGAAACCCCAAGGAGAATAACTGATATGGGAGCCAACAGTTGTCACTGGTACCAGTGCTGTAAACATTGTACAGATCCCAGAACTTCAAGGATTGAACTGCAGAGTGCTTATAATTAACATGAGATCTGCTAGACCTGTGGAAAGAGGTGCCTACCCAAAGCCAGGGTATAAGAATAGGAAGAGGGGAAGGGGCATGAAAGGGTCGTTGTAGTTAACAAAGATAGTAGAAAAGTGACAGTAGTGGGGGTAAAAAAAAGAAAATAGTAGAAAAGTATTTTAGATGATCTGTATATTATTTTACAGAAACCAGACTGTTATGCTAAACCAAGCTTTCAAGATTTATGATAGTTTTACCATTGTATCTCTGTACATGGTGTTGCATGTTTTATGACCCTGTTTATTCTTACAATTTTTTTCTAGCTGTAAATTTTGCATCAACCTTCAAGTGGATCAACTCTTCTCTTGCACTGTGTTTAGATCCTGTGTGGGAATTGTGTGTCCCATCACACAATTACAATCACTTGTGATTATTGGAACCCCTTGTTGTTAATTGCCTTCAAGTCAACTTTGATTTGTGGCAACCCTATGAAATGGTAATTTCTAAATCACTCAGTCATCAACACCTCTACTCGGGTATTGCAGGTTCAGGGTCATGCCTTCTTTGATTGAATCTATCTGGAATATGGTCTTCCTCTTGTCTTACTGCTTTCTTCCTTACCAAGCATTATTATTATCTTTTCTAGTGAGCCATCATGCTGCTGGTGGTGGTGTAGTGGTTTGAGTGTTGGACTATGACTTTGGAGACCAGGGTTTGACCAGGGTTCACCTTAGGGGTGCCATAAGTCAAAAATGACTTGAAGGCACACAATAACAACAAATGATGCTGCTGCTGCTGATGGAATAGATTCAAAATAGTTCAGAACTTTTAAAGTTAAGATTGAAACCCAGAAAGGGGACTGGAAACATGATTCTTCTTGTACTCCAGTTGGCAGCTGAATAGGCCTCCTATGTCTGACATAGCTGCTGGTGGGCTGGGGTGGCATTTACTTATCTTACAGTAAAGCTACATAGCCTTACTGAATATGGAGCAGTTATATATTTGTAAAACTAGGTTATGAATCTGTAACTGCGGCACAGAATGCCAGCCTTGATTGGTAAGAACAGAATCAGCTCTTCAGCTGCTTTCCGACAGATTATGTTGTGTCATTCTTGCCCAGCAACATGTGCTAGTAGTAATGTTTGGCCAAGTAATTAGTCCATCAGCTCCATCTATGCTAAAACCATCAAATGTGTTCTTTGAGTGTCTCAAGCCTGTTGGTGGTTACAGGAAATATCAGACTTGCCTCCTACTTTTCCCCAAATGTGATGATCAAATGAACTGAATGTGAGATTCAATGGTGAAATGGCCCTACTCCAACAAATATCATTGTGAGACTTCAATTCATTGGGGTTTTTTCCAATGGGAAGGAAAATCAGAACTAGGGAACTATCAACCATATTTAGAGTTGTCCTGAAAAGTTTTCGCTGTGGGAGGCAAAAAAAAAAAAAAAAAAAGTCAATTTGTCACAATTGAGTCTTCAATTTGCCACAATTGAATCTTCTGCAAAGAAATTAATTGGACCTCATTACAGCTATTCAGATGTGGTGCATGAAATGCTGGAAGTGACGCATACTCAAAAGAGGAGATGTCTGTTCATTTGCTGTGACTGTGTGTCTCAGAATTTAAAACCACAGAGCCACTGACCGGGATGCAGAATGCTCGAGATTATAGACCTCCTGGCAAATAAGCATCTCAAAGCTGCCACACTAGGTCAAACCAATTGTCCCTCTAGCCAACTGTGCATGATTTACAAGAAGGCAGCTGCCTCATATAATTCCTGATTAATCCATTTCTCCTCTTCTCTGGACTTATCTCCCCCCATAACTTTCAACAGTCAGCTGTTTCTGAGCTCTTTGACACTGGCATTGCTAACACTGCCTATCTTTGAATGTGAGGTTGATGAAGAAAGCATGGGAAAAGTTATTGTTTTGGACTACAATATCCAAACTCATAACCAAATTCTGGCAGTTGTCGGCCAAAAAGTAACTTTTTCTAGCTCTGATGATGAAACAGTCCTCTACACATTTGTGTCCATTCTCTATCCCATATTTGCCCATTATTTTGATGTTGTGTCCCTTCAAGTCATTTCCAACTTATGGCAATCCTAAGGTGACCCTATTGCAGAGTTTTATGGGGCTAACGGCGTTACTCACTCAAGGTCACCCAATGGGTTTCCATGGCCAAGTGGGAAATTGAAGCCCGCTCTCTGGAGTCATAAGCTACATCCACACACCAGAGATAATCTGGTTTGACACGACTTTAACCACCACAGCTCAATGTGATTCCATCACATTGATGGAACAAACTAGATTATCCCTGCAGTGCAGATGCAGAGACAGTCCAGCACTCAAAACCACTACACTACACCAGTTTTCTTGTCCATTATTACCCACCTTCAAAAACATCAAGGAGTTGTACTCCCATATGCCCCAGACAACATGGTCAATGGTTAAGAATGATGCGAGTTGTAGCCCAATGACCTCTGTGGGAAGGTACAGGTTCTCCATCCCTGCTGTGTGCACTCACCTGGCAGTTCCTACTTTTGAGTAGACATAATTCAGTTTGTTATGTGAATGTCATTAAAAATGACTCTTTGCAGGATCCTTCTATGTATACCCAGCCATAGCTGTAGCCTGAATGAAAGCGAATGGTGCCAGATGACAAATACTATGACACCTCTTTAACACATGCTGGCTTCCTCAGCCATGCAAAGGTGACTTGAGGACATGCATTACAGTACAGCATATGTGAGGGCCTCTGGTATTGCCATACTGAGTGTGATTTTAACAAACTGCTTCCTGGCCATGTGGGGTCCACAGAGGGAAAATAAAACCCAGTTGGCCTAATTGACTCAATTCCTGACAGGAAAGTCAGCTAGGAAGAAGAGAAGAAGCTGCCAGCCCTGCTTGCTGTACGACACTGAGCCAGGCGCTAGAGATGGCAGGGAGAGACATGGGTGCTCCAGGAAAAGTGCTTTGGTCAGGACAAATGCCAAAAGCTGCATCCAGCAAAAGATTCAACATTGCCAGCAAAGCTGGGTGGGCTTGGAGGGGAACAGCAGCCAGCTACTAACATATTCATTCATTTATCAAAATGTTTATAACCTGTGACAGTACTGTGTGAGCTCAAGGTGTTGCACCATCTGTAGGGCTTGGAAAAATTAGTTTACAGCATAGACTTTTAACCTTTGATCCTCCAGGTATTTGGGACTTCAACTCCCAGAAGCCTTTGCTAGCATAGCCAATGTTCAGGCATTCTGGGAACTGAAATACTGTACAAAAATCTGGAGAATCAAAGTTGAGAATCACTACTCTGGAGGGTTTTGAAGAATTGCTGGCACTACAACTCCCAAAATCCTGAGCTAGCATGGCCATGTTTTCAAGCCCTGGTCACCTGTAACTTTCTCTGCCCATCTTTACATATATATTATGCAAATATTTCAGGCCAACAACAACATCTACCCTTTATTTGGTTGTATATATATTTTTTGCTTAACATTCTATGTTTGCACAATAGCTTGTATAATTACTCTTGTTATTATCACTTTACTAAAATGTTGTTTAGTTCTTGAATTGTTCTGTAATCTTATTGTCAGATTGTTTATTAAATAATATTTATGATCATGATGATCATGATAATATTTTACCCACCTCTCCCCATGGATTGAGGTGAGGAACAATAACAGACCAATTCTGGCTGACAGTTGTCAACCTAATCCTAGCTGACTGAAGTAAATGTCTGCCAGATGACCTGATTGATTATATGGGAGCTTAGAATCATAGAATCATAGAGTTGGAAGAGACCGCAAGGGCCATCCAGTCCAACCCCCTGCCATGCAGGAAATCTCAATCAAAGTATCCCCAACAGATGGCTATCCAGGCTCTATTTAAAGACCTCCAAGGAAGGAGACTCCATCACACTCTGACGAAGTTTGTTGTACTGTTGAACAGCCCTTACAGTCAGGAAGTTCCTCCTAATGTTGAGGTGGAATCTCTCTTCCTGTAGCTTGCATCCATTGTTCCAGCAGAAAACAAACTTGCTCCCTCCTCAATATGACATCCTTTCAAATATTTAAACAGGGCTATCATATCACCTCTTAACCTTCTCTTCTCCAGGATAAACATCCCCAGCTCCCTAAGTCTTTCCTCATAGGGCATGGTTTCCAGACCCCTCACCATTTTAGTCGCCCTCCTTTGGATACACTCCATTTTCTCAATGTCCTTTTTGAATTGTGGTGCCCAGAACTGGACACAATATTCCAGGTGGGGCCTGACCAAAGCAGAATACAGTGGCACTATTACTTCCCTTGATCTAGACACTATAGTTTTATTGATGCAGCCTAAAATTGCATTGGCTTTTTTAGCTGCTGCATTGCACTGTTGGCTCATGTTCAACTTGTGGTCTACTTGGACTTCTAGATCCCTTTCACACGTATTTTCATTCAGTCTGGTGTCCCCCATCCTATATCTGTGCATTTCATTTTTCCGCCCTAAGTGTAGTACCTTACATTTCTCCCTGTTGAATTTCATTTTGTTAGGTTTGGCCCAGCTTTCTAGTCTATTCAGGTCATTTTGAATTTTGATCCTGTCCTCAGGGATGTTAGCTACTCCTCCTAATTTGGTGTCGTCCGCAAATTTGATAAGTATGTCTTTTCATATTCTTAGATAATTCATAAACAATTGGAATAAAGCTAAAATCTATATCTAGACAGAAAAAATTGCTTTACAATTTTTAAACTGTGTAAATTTTAAGGGCTTTAAAAAAAAAAGATTTCCCTAGAAGGTATCCATGCTTAAACCTACAACTTTCAGCCAAATAGTTTGTCCCCCGTCCACTCTGTTAGCAAGGAGAAATGTCATTTGATGAGCCTGCTCAATTACTGATGTCCATTTTGGAGGCCCTTCTCTGTCCATATTTTCCCCTGCCATTGTAAGTATAGGAAATGTGCATAAGGGACAGGGCCTGCCTTATCTACAGTGGTATCAAGGCGTCAGCTCTGGTCATCTCCCAGCAGGAGAGCAAGCCACATCTTTCAGTGGTCTTCTTTCATACAAGAACAACATATATTTCATTTGCCAACAACTCTGTATTTCACATGTGCCGTAATTCAAAGCAGACACTTGTTCTGCCATTCAGCTCTACTCAGAAGAATTAATACCAATCTCAGAAATGTGTGTGTGTGTGTAAACACACACACACACACACACACACACACACGAGAAGCATTTCTTTGGGGGTTTCAAGATTGTACCATTGATGTCCCAAAATCATATGGTAAATCCTAAAGGCCAAGTCACTGGCCTCTTTACTTGGATGTGGTTGCTCTTATATTTTAAGAAGAATTCCTGGCAATTTGAGGAAATGGAACTGTGGAATTTCCTTTCTTTGTCCGATTACCTTATCAGGAAAGACAATGTGAACTTCATATTTCTAAAGGACCAGTGAATTCTTTCAAGGTATAAGGTCAAGACCTTTCTCAGACTTAGGGGGACCTCTGTTTATTTACTGCTTTGTACATTAACTAATACAGTTTACCCAACTCAATGAACTGTTCACCTTTCTAGTAGAGTGGACAGGGGGACAAACTGTTTAGCTGAATGGCATGTTGTGCATGCAGAGAGTTGCAGATTTAAGCACGGACATCTTCCAGTTAAAGGATCACATAGCTGGTAACAGGAAAAACCTCTGCCTGCTCTACTCTATGCTAAAATTACCCTGGTTTACTTTTCACTTTTACTTTTCAGCCTCTGATGGTAAATACAATGTTGTACACCGCCCTGGTTATATAGAAGGGCGGTATATAAATAAAATTATTGTTGTTGTTGTTGTTGTTATTATTATTATTATTATTATTATTATTATTATTATTATTATTACAATGTCTGTTTGCCAGGCTGCTCTATCATGAAGGCAAGAAAAGAAGGTGGCACTTCTGCAGACAAAACCTCTCTTCTCTCAAGCTTCCAGTGAGGATCTTTCCAAATGAGATTTTAATTTGTAACTACAGAAAGGAAGAGATATATTGCAACTATAACCTTGCAACTATAGTTGCAGTCATAATGGGTTTGCTAATGTTACCCTCGTGTTCCTAGCTGCAAGTGGAGATGGAGTCATCTTCCAGCCAGCGATGACAAGGTTAAATCAACAAAAAATTATGGCAAGGAAATCATTAAAAAAGAAGCCTATAAAATATACACAGTTTAAAAATAACATTGGGAGTTTTTCCTTCCCCAGTTAAAATTATTTTACACCAATTAAAAGGAATACTATTTATTTTACTCATGGTTACTCATGGCCATTAAAACTTCTAATGGGACATGAACAGAACGTGAAGTTTTTATGTAAACTAATTACCCTCAGGATCTTTTTAAAGATTATGTAAACCATGTCTTCAACTCCATTGGCCCTCTAGACAAACTGCTCAGCACTCAGTAAAGGCTTTCTTGGGATGTATCACTTCAAACAACAGATGTAAAGGGGGAATTGCATGAGTGACATTTCCCCATATTTGTTTTAAAAAAACTTTACAAGTAAAAATATGACTAGGATTAGCTAATCAAATTCAAGTGGTTTCATCTAAAAGGAACGGAATATCCTATAAAATGCTCAGCATTTTAATCATAAGGAGAACTCTGCCAAATATTTTATTTTTGAGACAAGACAAGAGCACTACTAGAACAGAGGAATGATGAGAAAAATACGTTTTCCCTGAACTCTTTAAAAAATGTTTACCTTTTTTGAGCCTATTTGCTACCTTACTACAATTGTAATTACTAAAATGGTATTACAGTAACCTTGTCATTCCTGAATCATTTTCTTCTTAGGTTAATCACAAAGGTGATCTCAACCAGTCAGGGATCACATGCCAAATGGCATGACATCACTACATTGTGTGCGGATATTACAAAGTACAGAATGCTAATGCAGGAAACATTGTCCTGAAAACAAGATCATCATAATCATAAGCATGAAAAAATTTTCAGTGCTTTGAAATATATTCATAGTTGTGACTCATTAGATTAATTAGAAAAGACAATAATGCTGGTGAGGTAGAATGTAGTAGAAAAAGGACCACATTACAGACTCAATCCAGGAAGCCATTGAGTTTGCAAGACCTGAGGAAGTCTATTGACAACAGGGTGACTTAACTTTCACCACTAGTCATTCCAACTCTTTTATATTTTCTACTTCTAGAGCAATAAATTGGGAAATTAATCTGTTGGAGCAGGACTTGGCTGGCAAGATAGAACCCTGAAGAAGAAATATTCCTTCTAAGGGATAAAGACTATTGCAAGATTTTGCCACAAGTTCTACTTGTTAATACCAAGGAAATGATCTATGAGTAACCAATGCAAACAATTAATTAACATGTTCAAGATTGTAATGCTCAGCTGAAAAGAGAAAGACTCTTTTTTTTTTTTTTGCTCTACTAAAAAAGCTGCCTTCTCTTTTTATTAGTAGAGACAAGTCTGAAATATAATGAAGATTTCAAAGTTGATTCCATAACTGTGTTCCTTTAACCTCATGCAACCTCGGTGAACTCGGTAAGCTAAATTTATCCATTTATGTGAGAAAATATTTCCGTAGCCGGTATGTACAAGCAGCTCTCTTATTGGCAGTGTGGTGCACATATTATTTGTTATACTGCTTCTAGGAAGCAATGAAGATTTCATTAATCTTCCCAACCTTTTCAGGACAGATTTAGTCATCTGAAAACAAGACTGAAAGAACACAATCATGTTTTATGTACTCATGTGATAAAATTACTAAGTTCAAGACATGATAGATTCTGCATGATTAACCTGGAGGTTTTTGAGGAGCTGTTTAAAAATCTCTATTAGAAATGGGTCAAACTTGCTGAAAAAATCTTGACATATTGCTAAGTATCACACCTCCAGTCTACCGACAAAGACAAACCCACAGTTTAGAAAGTGACCAAATTACATGTGATGTTAACTAAGATATGTATTCAACATGCAAATTTTAAAAATACAAATAGCAGCTGCTCTCTATCTGTGTATATGCAATTATAGTGGACAATGTTGTGTGCCTTCCAATTCATGGCACCATAAAACAAACCTGGCTAGAGTTTCCTTGGCAAGATTTGTTTGAGAAGGGATTTGCCATGAGCATCTTCTGAGGCTGAAGGAGTGTGACTTGCCCAAGGCCACCCAGTGGGGTTTCATGGCTGAATGGGTATTCGAACTCTGATCTCCTAGAGTCCTAGTCAGACACTCAAACCATTGCTCCATGCTGGTTATTGAGCTTGGCTCTAGCATTAGACAATATGATGCATTCTGCCTCATATAGTGGAATATTTGGGAATGCCACAAAAGAGCTAAAAATGATCAGTATTTGTTATGGAACCTGTGGTCCTCCAGAAACTGTTGGTTATTTCCCCTGGCCAACCTAGCCAATGGTCAGAGCAACGGAGAAACCTTTTGGACTACAATTTCCAAATACTCAGCTAGCATAGGCACTGACCAGGCTATTGGGGGGTTCTGGGAGTTGTAGTCCAAAATGAATGAGCCCATACAGACAGGCCAAATTAAAGCTGCTTCAGGTCACTTGTGAGGTATGCTATTTAAATGACGCATGTGTCCTAAGAGGCTGGAAGCCATGCCAAAGCCACGCTCCAGTCCTAAGGAGTGCAGCTTTGGCACAGCTTCTGACCTCTTAAGATGCATGTTTCATTTAAACAGCATACCTCCAAAGTGACCCAAAGCAGCTTTATTTTGGACTGTCTATTCGGACCCGAATATTTCCAAGCTCTAGGTCAGAATTGATGGATACTGCAGACTGAAAACCTCTTGAGGCCCAAAACTTTCCCATTCCCAGCTGTGGAGGGTTGTTTGGATTTTCTGCCTCAATAATCTTCTAAATGTTCTGTGGTATTCCTGCAATTTTTTTTAAAAAAGTCCCTGCTTACACATCACCGAGAGAACTTTCTATCCATTTGTTCGCAGCAGCAGCAGCTTTAAGGTTTTTGAGGGTGAGAAGCACTTATTGCCATGAATAAACTGTGGAAATGTATCTTTCAAATAAAGTTTTTAAAGAACTGGCAGTTCTGAACCTGCTGTTGGCAGTGCTTTTCCCAGCTTGAAAAAGAGCCCAGCGCAATAGACTGTAAAGTGAGTCTTCTCCGTCCGGCCTGGTACTTGAGGATCATAAAAGGAAAGTCAACATTTGAAACCAAATATTGAATTTAAATATTACAAACATCAGAGATGTTCTTGTTTCTTGCTAAGTTGTTTTCCAATGATGCCTGAAGGTGGTCGTTGACTTCTCTTACAGCCAAGTACAAGGGCCTTCTCGGTGGTTGCTCTCAGGTTAAAAAACTCTCTTCCAAGGGAGGCTAGGCTAGACCCCCTCACTGCTGTGCTTCCTCTGGCAGGCAGATAGATATATTTATTTAGGCAGGCTATTGGCAACTGACTGACTGCTGAGGAAGAGGTTTTTAAAGCTTTGTGTTTGCGTGTGCTTATACACATGTGTGTGCTGTCTGATTTTATTGGTCTGATTTTCATTCAGTTTTGTTTCAATATTTTCTTTGATCGCTCTCATTTTTATTCCCACCTTTCAACTGAAAAATAGCACTACAGGTAGCTAACCAACAAAGTTATAAACAAGTTTAGAACAAATTGGTCAATAAAATCCTTATTAAGACCTTGAAAATCATCAAAATAACCAGAAAGCAAATTTAAAAGGCTGGTTGGAATAGATGCATTTTTACATCCAGAGGGGTTGGGCATTCCACAGTCTGGGAACAACAAGGGAATAGGCCCTCTTCTGTGGACCTATCAGGTTGGTAATCTCAGCTGAAGTAGACTCATTGATTTCATTGCTGATTGATGGCCCAATGTTATAATAATAATAATAATAAAACTTTAATTTATATCCCACTTTTTGTTACCACAATCAAAGCGGCATACAACCTTTTACAATTACAATGTTTATATGTAATTCCCATTGAAATTAGGTCTTCTCTCTATGTAGGACTAACAATAGGATTTATCATAGATTTTTTTTCACATGAAACAGCATTTTCTGCACAGAAAATAATATTTATGCATGCAAAAATTATTTTCAGTGCAGAAAATGTTGTTCCCTGTGAAACAATACCATGTATTGATTTTGTGCAAAATAAGTCTCAAACTGTAAATAACCATCAAACACTGATTTGTTTTCAGAGACTTTCTTGTAGAAGGAAGAAGATTACTAAAATTATCTCTTGCTTCCTTCCAGAGTTAAATTAGTGAAGCATTACTTCCCTATAGCAATATCTGGGATAATGCTCCCAGAGCTGCTGTACTCCTTCAGAATAGGGAATATTTTGCTGTGGAGGAGGAAGATAACAAAAAGTCCAAGATCCTCCTTGGGCAGCTGTCAAGACCCCAGATGTCTAGCATGGTCTGCCACCAACACATCCCTTGGGGTCCCCTTTAGTTCTCTATCCCAGCACTATAAACAATGCTGGGCATCCAAGGCTATCTGACCACTGAATTGCCTACATTGCTCCAGAGCAGATGCCAAAGGTATACTGGGAAATTTAAATGGCAGCTAGACCCATCTATCCACCATGTTGCTTTTGCTGCCACCACAAGACAAGCTCTTAATGTTGACGACAGGTTCCATCAGAGGACACTTTTCCCAGGGTGTCTTCAAACCTGGAACCAGCCCCAAGGAAGGGCACCAAGTTATCCTTTCATACTACTTATCTAAAAGTCCACCAGTTTGTTGAATTTGGATATGTATGACATCACACCTAGAACTCCTATGATACAAATTTTCTCACTGTACTGAAATGTTGTATAAATGCAGCAAGTCTTTGAAATGTAGCCATGCTGTGTGAGATCTTGTGGTAAGTCCAAAAAGTAACTTTTCTCTAGACTCTGGAATTCCCTTCCCAGGGAGACCAGAATGGCCCCTTTCTTGATGTCCTTCTACCGACAGGCGAAAACCTTCCTTTTCAAACAGGCATTTAAAACAGAAAACTTTTAAAGAATGTCCTGGGATGCTATATTGTTTTAATGTATTTTAGATATTTTTATCTTCTTTTTTATTTTATTGCAGTAGCTTAATATTATTTTATTTTAATTGTATTGTTTTTAATGTTGTAAGCCACCCTGAGTCCCGGTCTTTGGAGAAGGGTGGGATATAAATAAATATAATAAATAAATAAATAGATCTACACTGCACAAGCATGCTGTTGAATCTTGTTGCATGCGGCTTAAAATCTATCCATGGAATAAATATTTAGAAGCTCAGCTGTTATATCCGAAGATGAATAAATTCATCTTTTCCATCCTTTTGTTTTACAAGACAAATGAGTCTCATTCCAACTCCCTCAACACTCAGTTATCATTTTGGAAACTGTCAGGACTTCCTGCTTAATGATCATGACTAATGCTTCCACTTATTTTATGCTTATCCATTTTGACCATTTTGTCAAGCCCTGACATCCACCTTTTCTCTATCCCCAGACCCAGCCAGCCCTCACAATGACCTTATCAGCTCTTCCCAGCAGGAGTATGAGTCACAAAATGAACTAAAACCTCTTAGCACTTTCTAATTTAGTCACTTCTGGGAGGTTGGTGCTTTTCTGGAATATCCTGGAATGCTTTCTGGAAAAGTTGCTTGGTGTCAAGTTATCATAAATTCATCCTCAAAACTCATCTGTATGGTTTTAATTTCCAAGACAGGATCTAAATTGTGTAGGGCTTTATAGGTCATGACCAGCATTTTGAATTATGCCTGGAAACAAGTGAAACTGTTTCAATATGGGAGTTATATGCTCCCTATAACTGGCTCTGGTCAGCAATCTTGCCAAGACAACAGCATGTTAGGCTCGCTATAACTCAGAAGAAAACATGAAGGCACAGAAAGGAACAAAGAACCACCAGTAATCAATGTTGACAATAATTAGAGTAGGTGGATCAGAGGTCTAATTTGGTAGATCCCAGTTTACCATATTTTTGAAATAGTCTATGTAGTCAAAATATCCACAGTAATCCCCATAGGCGTTGAATCACACTGGAGGAAAGCAGCCATCACCCAGTCAGTTCAGTGTGTGAAGAGCCTCTGTAGCCCCCATGCCACATTAATCAACTGAATAAAGGAGGAACATAGATAAGGCAGTGACACTGGGCTATTAGTCCCAGGCACAACAATGAGCAGCTTCCAGCAGCCTTTACACCATTTTTTTTTAAAAATGTGAATAACAAAAGAGATAGTAGAGGTATATCAAATTATGCATCTAGCATACAAGGTACTAGTTAGCATGCCTCGTTTCTATCATTCATTTAGGTTATGCCAATATGACTTGAACCCTCTAAACTGCAGTCTCTTATAGGACTTTCAGCAATCAGTACAGGACTTGGATTACGCAGCACCTATTGGATTTCTAGGTGTCAGGCCGTCTGGTGCTGTATTTGTGTAGCTAATGCTCAAAGAGTCTTCAACCCCACTCCCCTGCCACGACGTGAAAGCCAGTTCCAGGCAGCGACTTGGTGAACCTTCTCTTTTTTAAAAAAAGGTCCAAACCTCTTTTGGGACACTGTATGCAAAGCAGTTGTGTTAGCTCATTATATACATATCATACAATACATTGACCAGTAGGTGGCTACAGACTATTGTTGTGACCCAAGATCTCTACGTAATGTATTGCCTTTTGTAGAGATTATGCATTGCAATCACCAGCAGTATAAGGAAATTGAAATTCCCTTAGAGGCAAAAACTTTTCGCTGCTTTCTCTCTTTTCTCCAGTACTGAGAGCATGAATATGAAAAGGATGACTGCTGATTCACATGTGGATGTACATCCTTTGATGAAGGATTGATGCTCTCAAATGGTTACTTAATATCCTCCCCTGAAAATGCGGTGTGCATGAGGTGATGCTGGGTGATGTGTTTGGATGTTCGATCTTCTGTGTGAGCTGGTACAGAGGTTAAAACAAATGTTATGTGGCTACTTTTCAGGAATACAAATTCTGGATGCCAGCATTCTACCATGTATATATATCCTTTACATGGAGGCTGGCAACTTGCGGACCCCCACATGTTGTTGGACTGCAACACCCATAATCTCTTGGGGAGAGGAGATTTGGAATGAGTGTGAAAGAGAGAGAAAATGGAGTGGGGGGAGAATAGGGGCACAGCACTTTGCATTAAGGGTGACTGGCAATTTCTATTATGAGACTAGAGTCTAGCACCATGGACAGCTCCTGTAGAGTATAGATTTAAAAACAGGGTGGATTCACCACCCCACTGACATGGAAGCCAACAGCAATAGACTGGAATGCATTGTATGGAACTTGGCTTAGGGTCTGCCTACCACTGCCATGCCCATCCCTGAAAATTACACACGAGGGGATATAGTCATCAGTGTCAAAGAGGACCCCTGTTCCTGATATCTATCTATCTATCCATCCATCCATCCATCCATCTATCTATCTATCTATCTATCTATCTATCTATCTATCTCAGAAATGGATTGATGTACATATACAACAGAATAAAGTAGAGACATGGATAGTAACACTTCAATCTACAGGTAGATGAAACAACATTTAATGCATAGTTCCCATGTACGACACTTACATAACATTACACTAACTCCTTAGAAATAAAAGATAAGCTCATCAGGGAGAAATATTGTCCCAGTCTGCTCCCTGCAGTACTGTTTTGTGGTTGCAGCAAAAGTGTCATATGGAACATTTAAATTCTCTCTCTCTCTCTCTCTATTTATATATATAGCCAGTTTGAAGAGGTATGGTCCATGTAACCACCTGCATATGTATATTCTGCTGCTTAACTGATATGCGATGGAAAAAGTAGCAGCCAAGCCAAATTTATTTTTGATTTTTTAAAATTTATTTCATTTAAATAAAGTGGACACAAGCCAGTCACAAAAGGAACTTTAAAAACAATAAAAACAATAAAACAGTACAGTTTTTTTTTAAAAAAATTCACACCACATTAATACCAGTAAAAAGAAAATGTAAAATCCTTTTAAAAATTCTAAGTTAAAAGTATATAATCATTAAAAATATACCAAAGCAAACACCCCAATAAGGAGCCTCCCTGGGTGCAATTATGCATGAAAGCCTGCCTGCCTGCCTGAAAAGAAAATGGAAGGGTCAAACAAGTTCCCATCATAGTATCACTGGCTGCACCGCTCGAGGAGGACTGGTCCAGAGTTCTCCTCCACTGATGTTCTGTAAACTCTAAAAATAGTAGCAGTAACAACAGTAATAGTAACAGTGCTGGTCTGGAAATGGAAATAATAGTGCCACTCTGTTCTGCTTTGGTCGGGCCTCATCTGGAATACTTTATCTAGTTCTAGGCACCACAATTCAAGAAGGATGTTGACAAGCGTGTCCAAAGAAGGGCAACCAAAACGATGAAAGGTCTGGAAACCATGCCTTGTGAATGTCTTGTGGGGAGGTGAGTATGTTTAACCTGGGGAAAAAGAAAGTTAAGGGGTGATATGACTGTTGTAGTTATTAACTGCTCTTGAGTCAACCCTGCCTGTGGATGAGACATATCCAAGATCCTCTGTCCTCCACTGCTCTGCTTAGGTCTTGTATATTCAGGTCTGTGACCTCCCTGATTGAGTCATAGAATCATAGAGTTGGAAGAGACCGCAAGGGCCATCCAGTCCAACCCCCTGCCATGCAGGAAATCCAGATCAAAGCATCCCCGACAGATGGCCATCCAGCCTCCGTTTGAAGACCTCCAAGGAGGGAGACTCCACTACACTCCTAGAAAGTGTGTTCCACTGTCGAACAGCCCTTACTGTCAGGAAATTCCTCCTAATGTTGAGGTGGAATCTCTTTTCCTGCAGCTTACATCCATTGCTCCAGGTCCTAGTCTCTGGAGCAACAGAAAACAAGCTTGCTCCCTCCTCAATATGACATCCCTTCAAATATTTAAATAGGGCTATCATATCACCTCTTAACCTTCTTTTCTCCAGGCTAAACATACCCAGCTCCCTAAGTCGTTCCTCATAGGGCATGGTTTCCAGACCTTTCACCATTTTAGTCGCCCTCCTCTGGACACGCTCCAGTTTCTCAATGTCCTTTTTGAATTGTGGTGCCCAGAACTGGACACAATATTCCAGTTGGGGCCTGACCAAAGCAGAATACAGTGGCTCTATTACTTCTCTTGATCTAGACACTATACTTCTATTGATGCAGCCTAAAATCGCATTGGCCTTGTTAGCTGCCGCATCGCACTGTTGACTCATGTTCAACTTGTGGTCTACTTGGACTCCTAGATCCCTTTCACATGTTGTCTCCTTTAGCCAGGTGTCCCCCATCCTATATCTGTGCATTTCATTTTTTCACCCTAAGTGCAGTACCTTACATTTCTCCCTGTTGAAGTTCATTCTGTTTGCTGTGGCCCAGCTTTCTAGTCTATTCAGGTCATTTTGAATTTTGATCCTGTCCTCTGGAGTATTAGCTATTCCTCCTAATTTGGTGTCATCTGCAAATTTGATAAGTATTCCCCCAATTTTTTCCTCCAAGTCATTGATAAAGATGTTGAACAGTGCTGGGCCCAGGACAGAGCTCTGTGGGACTCCACTGGTTACTTCTCTCCAGGATGAAAAGGTGGCATCTGGTGTGCGGTATTCCTCCTTTTACTGCTGCCTTCTACTTTCTCTAGTATTATTGTCTTCTTGATGGTAATAGCTGGGCAATAGTGGAATATGCTGCCTTGGTGTGGAGTGGAGTGCCCTTCTTTGGAGGCTTTTAAACAGAGGCTGGATGGCCATCTATCAGGAGTGCTTTGACTGTGTCTTCTTGCATGGCAGAGGATTGGACTGGATGGTCCTTTTGGTCTCCTCCAATTCTATGATTCTAAAACTTTTCTGGGACTGAAAGTACAACAACAACAACAACAACAAAGTGCCAGTAAAGCCTATGAGAAGGACACCCTTGTCCAAGACCCAGTCTTCTGTTCAATAAGATTAATTGCAGTAGAAGATCTACAGTGATTCTCTATCTCTCTCTCTCACTAAGTGTATGTAATGGCAGACTTGCCCATTATCTTGTGGTCCATATTTGTTGTTGATAATGATGGTGATTAATTTTATTTATATCCTGCCTTTCCCCCAAAACTGGAACTCAAAGTGGCTTATACATAAATAGATTATAGTTTAAAAAAATGCAAACAACAACAACAACATTTTTTAAAGCTATGGCTTTCTAATCTAATGAAGCAGACAGCAACTAGCTGTGGGACCTATACTGTGTCATATCTCTAGTGATGCTGGCTGGATTTCAAGGTAATACAGCAAATAGACTGGTTGTGAAAGACAATCATGTGTTTGGTCCAGCGATGACTGAGCTGTTTGCTGTCATTTCGAAGCCCAGAAATTTCGGAACACTGGTAGCAGCCACTGCATTTACAAAGCAAATCCCATCGATGTTTGTTTACTCAGAACAAGCAAATCCCACAGGGTTCAATGAGTTCATTTGCGTGACCCCAGGTAAGTGTGCACAGGATAGTCACAATGGTAGGCTGAATTTCAGTATCGTATTTCCTTAGAAAAAGAGTCCTGTTGAACATAGTGGGATAATAAACCTCCACTAGTTGCTCCATTCATGCATTTTGTTGGGATGAAAAGGATCTGTTGATGCAGCTAGAAGCAAAGATTTGCTTAGATAGAAGGAAAATGTTGAAGCAGCCGGTGGTAAGCTCCCGAACTGGAATGGATTTAACTTATACATAAAGGGGAACGTTGTGACATGATAGGAAGATGGGAATTTATAATATTAATCTCTCAGTTTTGCCTTTTGCCCTACTTTCAATTTTCTTAAATCTCAAGTTCTTTCCTTCAGATTGTGGAGGCAAATAATGAAATTTGGAAAGGTCTTATAAAACACACAATCCAACCATGTTATATCAACCTGCCAAGGAAGTGTTTAAAATGATATGGGCTGCTGCCACATTGCAGAATTAATGCAGCTTGATCCCTCTTTAACTGTAATGGTCCTTCCTATGAAATCCTGGGAGTTGCAATTTGTTGCGGCACCAGAGCTCTCTGACAGAGAAGGCTAGATATCATACAAAACTACAAGTCCCATAATTCCATAGCATTGAGCCATGCCAGTTAAGGCAAACTGCATTAATTCTGCAGTGTGAATGCAGCCGAGCTTCCCAGAAAAAAAGAGTGACAATTCTGGAGAAACAGAGGAGCAAAAACTGGTGATGGAAGGGAGGAAGGGGGCAGAAAGACAATAACACACAAAGATCCCTGCCTTGACAACTGTTAGTTTCAATTTATCCCACATTAAGATTTTAAAAATCTCTAGTCCATTTATTTATTAAAAAGTGTAAATTTTGAGATGTCCTTAATCAATTTGGCCCAAGCAAAATTCTTCCCCATCCCTAAGCTTTAAGGTCGGTAGACATGTAATTGTACATCATATTTTACTTTTCGTTTACTCAGTGTGTGAACAGGCTTTTGGAAAATATGATATCTGTGATGATACTGGGTTATCAAAATGCAGTTGTTAGATTGTTTTATCTATGATTTATCACTCAGAAATCAGGATATCAAGTGAAAAAAATGCCTCTGTCCTGCAATCAGGAAGTGCAAAACACAATCTTGGGAGGGCAATTCGGGGAAAGCAGAATGAAACAGGAAAAAAAGAGTGAGAGAGAGAGAGGGAGAGAGAGATGTTGTAGCAGGTAAAGCACATTATTTCTTTTGGCATGAGTGTCACAAGCACCAGGCATGTAGGCAGATGATGGCAAGGTGTGTGAGTGTGCATGTATGTGTGTGTGTTGAGCTGCAAAGGAGTATAAATCAGATTAGATTTAAGAAGGAAGAAATGCACTTAATGAAATAGTTAATTATTTAATATATGGGAAGCTACACCAGAAGGTGGTGGATATAGCCAAGCACTTTTCTTGCATATTAAGCCTGAACACTAAAACATGAATACGATACATAATAAACTGAAGGTTTATTAGTGGATGAATGTTCCTTCAAACTCACTGATAAATAGTTAATAAATATATAAAAGAAATCCAAAATTTTAGCCCCTCCATCCAGCTGAGTAGTGGTAAGGCTCTAGTAGTGGTTCAAAACCCCACTCAGTCTGTTACTGTCTAACCATTTTCACAGGTTTGCATTGAGAATAAAATAGGCAGTGGGGGAGACAATATACACTACCCTGACTGCTACCACACTGCAGAATTCATGCAGTGTGACATTGCTTTACGGTCACAGCTTCATCCTATGGAATAATGGGATTTGTAGTTTGTTGTGGCACCAGAGCACGCTGACAGAGAAGTCTGAATATTTCACAAAACTACAAAGCCCAGAGTTCCGTAGCATTGAGCCATGGCAATTAAAACAGTGTCAAACTTCATTAATTCTGCATAGATGCAGTCCCTGAATGACTCAACTCATATCTGGAAATTTTACAGTGGTGTGATGATGATTTCTATTTTCAGTACTTGTAATAAAGCAGACACTTTAAACTACATTTTTGCACCTCATCAGCAAAAAATCTGCAAAACAAGAGGTGATAAATTTGTTCTCACTATGTGATGATATGGTGAGAATAGTTTACTGGGTGACTGCATGCACACCATAGTGAGTTACCATATGGTTAATTGTGAAAACACACCTCTCTCTCTCTCTCTCTCTGCATTATATAATCCAGAATCACATTTTATGGAAAAAAAGCTGAGATAATGGTTCTAAATCCAGAGATACTGCTATGCCAAAATCCACTGAATTGAGAACTGAAGAGCACTGCCAGAGACAATTTTACAGATGTGGATTCAAGGATTTTTTTAAAACAAAAACCAAAAAACAGGAGTATTGTTTCTCATGGAACACACACATTTTTTCTTTGTCTTGTTGGTGTCATTGGTTTGAGAGGTTTTTTAAATAATAAATAATAATTTTTTAAAAAAACATTGTCAAAACATATTGCCCAGATATAACAGTAGCATGAGTATATTCCACGTATGCATCATACACAATCGTACTCTTCTTTCACACCATCCTCCTGAGAGCAAGGAACACTTCCATTGTAAAGCTCAGATGACAAAACGGTTGCCCAAATTACATGGATATTATTGATGCTTTTGTATATGCAAGAGCATATGCTCTTTCCTATTTATGAATTTTGCATGATGTTCTTAGGCTGTCTAATAACTGAAAGTCCTGTGGGCTTAATGGTTACAATAGAAAAACAATCAAATAAAAATTCATTTTGCAACACTAAACAATACAAGCAGTTCACATGAGCTTCATTCCCCATTTCCTAATATGTTCCTAACTGCATATAGTTTTCCATGCATGCAGGGGTAGCCAGGATTTTAGGAAGGGGGGGTCCAGACTAAGTGCCACCATTATAAAGGGGCTTGGGTGCGGCGGCACACCAGCACGCACCATTCATTTTTCTAATGGAAGGGGGGGGGGGGCCCGCACCCCAAGGCCCCCCCCCCTTGGCTACGTCCCTGATGCATGGTTGGATATACCAATAATATATCAACCTTCACTCTGCAGAGACTGTGAGATCTTATAGGGGACTGCAGATACTTTATTCATTTATTTCAACTATTCATACACAGTTGACTCTCCACATTTGTGGCTTTGACTTTTGCAGTTTCAATTATTTATGGATTTGATGAATTGGTTCTCTCTAGGAATCTTCAGGCCCTCCAGAGTTACTCTGCTGGATGTTGGCCATACAGTCACACTGGAGAACCTAGGGATTCCTAGAGGTCCTCCAGCATGATTCTATGATCAACCTCTGGCAAATGTGGATCATAGAATTGTGCTGGAAGACCTAGAGAATCCTAGAGATATATTCTCTTGGGTTAAAAAAAAATAGAAGTTTTAAAATTTGCGATCTTTCCACTTTCACGGGAGTCACGTGCTCCTAACCCCAAATTATTATTAATTTTTGAGACATGAACAAATTTGAAGCATTTTCTTTAAACTCATTAAAATAAAAAAATAAGTTAAAATTAAAATGCAGCAATCAGGAGTAAACCAAGGGAATCTCACTAAACTAGACATTGAAAGGAGCAGACACTTGGGTTCATTTGTTAGTTACATTTTATGGAAATGTAACTAACACAGGGTGACATACACATTCTTCCTCCTTATTTTGATTCCCACCACAACCCTGCAAGGCAGGTCAGTCCAAGAGTTACAGACTGCCCATTAGTCACCCAGTGAGAATTTCAATTCCAGGGCTAAGTGGGGATTAGATCTCCCTCATCCTTAGATTGCATCTGCACTGTAGAAATAATGGAATTTGACACAACTTTAGGTGCTGTTGCTCCATCCTGTGAAATCCTGGGATTTGTAGGTTAGCAAAGTCTTTAGCCTTCTCTGCCAAAATGTGCTGGTGCCTCACAAAACTACAAATACCAATGCATTATTTCTAAAGTGTAGATGCACCCCTAGTCAAGCACTCTAACCACACTACATCATGCAACTTCAAAATATTTTCATAGGCATTGAAACATCACTGTGATCAGTGCTTTTTGTACTGCAGTATACAAAAGAACGCTTTCTGCAAGACATCTCTTCCATGAGCCTACCATAACTGAAGCTGCTTGATAATCTTTAACAAAACCCAAATTGTTAGTGGGACAATGACTCCTTTAAATAATGCCTCCCTTTGGCTTTGAGAAGAGCTCACTTTGTTTTTCCAGCCACAAGCTGGTCTCATAAAAGATATCCTCTTAACCTCCTTGAGTACATTGTGGTACTCTTATTTTTTTGGAATTATTCCTCCCATTTTTTCCATGCTGAAAGAGAACAGGAGTTCAACCCCCTAATTACCTTGGAGGAGACTTGCCACAAAATATTGTTTATATGGAATGATTGCAAGGTATTTAAGGAGCGAGACACATATTTAAGAGGTGACAGATCACAAACTGCCCTGCATGTTATGGGCTCGACCACAGAGGCCTTTTTTGAGTTTCTTCTTCTTCTTCTAAAAATTGTGGGACAGATCGCCTTTCTAAAAGAGGAGGTACATTTGGGGATTGTATGTATGAGTTCATGCATCTATGAATGCGTTGGCTGGGATATCAGTGGCAGTGGTATGTTTTGAAGTGCAGGTTCTCATCATGGCAGTCCCAAAAGCACTACCCCTAGTAACACAGAGAGAGAGAGAGAGAGAGAGAGAGAGAGAGAGAGAGAGAAGAAATGAAAAAGAAAAGAAAAAGCAGGTTGTTGTGTAAATTCATATCAACAAATCAGTTCTAGCAATTGTAATCTTCACAATTAGTGAGTCTTTTTGCAAAGCTAATGGAACCACACTGCCCATTCAGGACTAGACATGTCAGAAGACTTTGCATTACAGCAGGGATACTTTCTAATATACATTGCTGCTGGGAAAAACTATCGTTTGCTTGAAAGCCTGCTATGAAGACTGAAGGTAAATTTAGAGGGAACACAGAAAGTTAGGGGGTGGATGGTGACAAGGTGGGTCATGGATCTGTTGCTCTAGAGGTGGCAAATGGTGGTTTTATGACTGTTCAACCCACAAATATTCCAGGTTATATTGAGGTTCTCCTCATACTTCAGTGCCTGGATCTCTTCCACACCATTTGGAGCAGCTGATGGGGGAGCAGCCATAAACCTGAGAGTGGATTTGCTACTCCCATGGGAATGAGTCAATTTGCTGTCCTTGAATGATGACCCATATGAACCTACCCAAACCCTTCAAGGGAAGGCATTTCTCTGAGTCCCATCACCTGCACAGGCATGTTTGTTGGGATCATGGGAGAGGGTGCTCTTCATGGCTGCTCTTACCTTCCTAGGGAGGCTAAGCTGGATTCCTCCTTGCTGTCTTTCTGCCATCAAGTGAAGACTTTTCCATTCCAGCAGGCATTTAAGAACAGATTGCTTTCCTGTTTCAATGTTGAACTGTTTTGAATCTATGATTTCAAATTAATGCTTTAGATGGCTTTAGATAGGCAGTTTAATGTCATTTGAATCTTATATGCATAGGTTTTTTTAGTTACATGTGGTTTTACTTGTATTTCTTTTTGTGCTATAAGCTGCCTTGACTCCCACTTTGGGGAGAAAGGCAAGATATAAATAAAGGGATTGGCTGATGTCACACTGTTGACTCATGTTCAGCTTGTGGTCTCCTAAGACTACTAAATCCCTGTTGCATGTACTGTTGTCAAGACAGGTGTCACTCATCCTATGTCTGTGCATTTCATTTTTTTCCCCTGCCTAAGTGTAGCACCTTGCATGTCTCCCTGTTGAAATTCCTTTTGTTAGTTCATTTCTGGTGGCATTTCAGAATTTAGCACCATCGACCTGGTTGGCTGCACAAGCTGTCGTTGCTGGAGGAGAATTGCCTGAAGTTCCTCAATGCTTCTACCTAGACTAGATCCAAACTCTGAGAAAGGTCTTTTCTTAGTTACCATTCAGGGAGAAAGTGTTGGAGAGAATGTTTTGATCCAGAAATGAATCCTCCCAAGCTCAGATTGTTTTCTACACTGGCCACCTGACTTGTCCATACAATGTGCTATGCATCATTGGCCACCTCTAGTGAACTTCTTCCACTGAATAATGGATGAAGGGTGATCTGTTTTCCAAATGTTAAGTGGAACTTTGAAAAGTTACCTTTTTGGACAATAGCTGTGGTCCTGTTGGCTGGACAAGTCTATAAACTGAGGTCTAAGTACGTAATCTTTCCAAGTTCAAACAAGATCTCAGGGAACATGACCCCACAGCTTGGAGGGTGTCACTTTCAGGGAAGGGGAGATGTCTGTTAAAAAACCTCCAAAGAAGGAGATGCCACCATTCTCCAAAGCAGCATATTCCATTGTTAAACAGCTCTTACCACTAGGAAGTTCTCCCTAATATTTAGGTGAAATCTCTTTTCCTGTAGTTTGTATCCATTGCTCCATGTCCTAGTCTCTGGAGCAGCACTATATTGATTCCACTTTAACTGCCTATGAGTTTATTCCTGATGTTTTGCTTATTCTATGGAAACCTAGGATTTACAATTTAGAGAAGAGTACTGTATTTAGAATTTTCGGCCACAGAGCTCCAATGACCCCCCAAACTTCAAACCCCAGGATTCCACAAGATGGAACCATGACAGTTTAAGTAGAATCAGAGTGCTATAATTGTAGAGTATGAAAAGGGCCACTGAGTATGAGCTAAGGCTCATGTTTTGGCATGGAGCCCATTGCTGAGAACCCCCTGTTCTTACCGCTTCTCTCATTTGCACAGCTGCTGCTGGTTTTTGTCACTTGCCCATGTGCTTATCTGCTTATTTATACTTGGATGTACTTGTCACCCACTGATGTCCTTTTAACTGTTCTTAGAGATGTCAATCACTAAGATCTGTAATTGCCTCTCTATCACTATGCTAACAAGTTTTGTATTTCTCTTCCATTTCACATCCCTAGTCATTTAAAAAAGTTTATTGATGCTGAAATCCATGCATCTGAAACTGCAATAAACTAGTTAGTGTTAAATATGTGATAAAACTCCTTGTCCCCTATGGCCCAGAGTGGGTGAGCAAGTCGTGATCAATGCAAGGTTGAAAAGTGCTCCTTTTTAAAAAAATGCTTTAAGAATATAAAACTACTTTAATTAGCCGCTTATTTAACTTGGATTGTATATGCTATAATGTCTGTATTTTCGCTGTTGGCTTTACCTTGATATTACTGGTGGGGTCTCCATTTATAATTTCTGGTCTTCATTTTATATATATTTTAAATATTTTCACCTCCCAAAGAACAATTTGTTTATGTGCCTTCAAGTCACTTGTTAATTTATGCTGACCTCATGAACTTCATAGAGTTTTCTTGGACAAGGAATATTCAGAGGTGGTTTGGCCAGTTCCTTCCTCTGAAATGTTGCTTAAAGTACTTGGTATTCATTGGTGGTCTCACATCCAAGAATTAACCAGGACTGACTCTGCTTACCTTCCAAAATTACATGGAATGCGGTGCCTTCAGGGTATTTATGCCCTCCATAGACCAATACATCAATAGTAGAGAGGAGTAGATGTTACTACCTGCTTTATCTGCCCTCAATTATTGATACTACCAGTGTGAAGGATGAAGTCCATTTAAGGAGTTCCCACAGTTCGCACTGTGATTAGAAAACAAACAATGGGGACTAGGAGGTTGTTGTTTTATTTATTAGTGATTAAAAGTACTTTTGTGCCCAGCTGGGCTCTCAAAGTAAGCTACAATAAAATATATTTTTTGAAAACTGATTAAACCAAATTTAAAAGCCAATTTTCCAAAGCAGTTTTCAGAACTAAAGGCCATACAGAATAGTCTACCCACCCACTGGAAGCTCAACAAGGTGAGGGGCAGCGTAACATCCCTTGATAGGGAGAGCTACAGTTGAGAGATTGGTACAGAGAAAGCTCTACTTTGATGACTGACCAGCCTAGTCCTTGTGTTGGGGCCGGGAGTGAGTGAGACACACAAGCGGTTACCTTTAGATCTCAGATTTCAGGCTTATGTGAAGGAGGTGGCCTTCCAGATACCAAAGCTGTGAGCCTTTTATGGTTTGGTAGGGAGGTTGCTGCCAAGAAATCAAAAGAAGGCTAGGAATAGGAAGGGCAGCTAAGAAAGAACTGGACAAGATCCTAATGTGAAAAGATATAACCCTGAACACGAAAGTGAAGATAGTCCAAACCATTGTATTCCTCATCATCATGTATGGATGTGACAGCTGGACAGCAAAGAAAGCTGTTAGAAAAAAAATAAACTCATTTGAGATGTGGTGCTAGAGAAGAGTACTGAGGATACCATGGATGGCCAAAAAATTCAAACAAATGGCTCCTAGAACAGATCAAGCCTGGACTCCCGCTAGAAGCCAGGATGATTAAATTGAGACTTTTGTATTTTGGCCATACCATGAGAAGGCATGAATCATTAGATAAGACAATGATGCTAGGAAAGGTAGATGGCTGTAGAAAGAGAAGAAGACTACGTGCCAGGTGGTTAGACTTGATCAGGGAGGCCATAGACTTGAATCTGCAGGACCTGAGCAGGGCACTAGAGGACAGGGAATCTTGGAGATGTCTCATCCACAGGACTGCCATGAGTCACAGTTGACTCAAGGGCAGTTAACAATAAACTACACACTAAAGAGTGGCTCCCAGCATACCTGACTATGGCATTTTAACACTGCTTATCCAACTCCCTTTAATTTTGTCAGAAATATGATAATATTTCACTTTATTTTCTCGTGTGATAAGGTTCTTAATCTTACAGTCCTACTACCAACTTAAAGTCCTCACCTAAGACTTAACAAAAAGTATGACATTTTCTTTTCAACAATTCCTCTATGATATATAACACTTGAAAAACCTCAAACCACAACAGAACCTCCCTTATTTTCCAGATATCCAATCAATATCTTCCATTCTTTCTTAAAATCATCCAGAGTTTTCTTATGTATTCACAGAGTCAACTTGCCCAACTGCACTTCCTTGGATTGGGTGCATACATGGCGGGCTACCTGTACTCTCCCATGTGCTGTTTCTACCCCTTCATTTAATGCCTCATTTTTAAAATTTAATTCCTAGGAAGGTGGATATAGGATTGACAGCATATGGTGCACTCTTACCCAGGTCTACTCAGATGTAAGTCCTACTTAATTCAGTAGCCCTGGGAAAATGTCTTATAAGACCCCATCACTGACCTCTAAAGACAAGCAAATATTCAAAGGTTCATAAATCTCCAGAGTGCAAAAGGGGGGGGGGG
>NC_056522.1:361280420-361335290 GCF_019175285.1 Sceloporus undulatus | reverse complement strand
AGATAGATAGATACGATAGATAGAGAGAGACCTAGTACCCTATTTTGGGATGGATGGATGGATGGTGGATGGATGGATGGATGGATAGATAGATAGAGATTAAGTGCAAATTATTAGAGAGAGAGAGATTACTACAGTAAATGAGATAAGATAGATAGATAAGTAGATCGATAGACTAGATAGCTGATAGATAGGTACGCCTTTCCTAGATGAAGACAATTAACTTTTTTTAATTGTGCAATTTTATCCTTGCAAGCTCCTTTTTGGAGAAACAGGGTGTGGTGTGCACACACACACATAGAACCACACACACACTCTCACACCACACACACACCACAATTTGTATCTCAAGAAGGGCTGACAGGGATAAAATTCCCCGTAGGAAAGAGCTCTGTAAGTTTGAAATTCGTGGCTTTTTACAGAGGCTTAAAAGGGTGCCGATCTTCGCGAGGGCGTTTCGTGGGCATTCGTGCTATTTTAACAAACCTGCTTTGTATCACCACACTCTCCTTTCCCTTTACGTCCAGGTGGAAAAACTGCCCCCTCCTTCGATACCACCTTTAAATCCCATTGAGCCTATGAGCTTGCTTCTGAGTTAGGTTTGCCTTGAAAGGAAAGCTGAAACCCCAGTCATCTCGTTGTTGTTGTTGTTTTTGTGCTGCTGTTTGTTGTGTGCCTTCAAGTCGTTGTCCTATCCTGGAGGGGGTGGGAAGAGAAAAAGAAAGAAAGAAAGAAAGAAAGAGGACCAGAATCCTTCTGAAAAGTGCGTGGGAAGGAATGTCCTCACTTCGCCTATCAGCGTTTTAAAAACTGGTTTTTTCCCCTGCATTCTCCGTGTTTGACGCGTTTTTGACCGCCTAAAAACGTTCTCACCTTTGGGCACGCGGTTGGCTTTCAGTGAACCGCTGGGCTTTCTCAGACTTTTTAGCCCTGATATGACCGATGCCCTGACTGTCCAGAAGGATCAGGGTCGGAAAATGTAGGACACCCAGGGGGGAAAGGCAGGACGACACCCAACAGCAGCTCCAAACGCTCCTAGAAGTCAATCCCGCTCTTTAATCCTGATCCAAATGGAGGACAATGGGGCATTCCTCCTGAAAGAAGGTTGACATGGAGGACGCGTCCGGGAAAAGAGGACGGCTAGAGGAATAATCGGATCGACGCCGCTTTAACTGCCCTGTGTCTGCTAGGGAATCCTGGGAACTGTCGTTTCTGGGAGACATTTAGCCAGAGTTAAAAGGCAGTAAAAGGGTCTCGAAGTGGATTATTTCTGCAGCGTGTTTGGGACCTTTCCCAAAGAACCAAAACGGAGGAGAACTCTCAGCAGACGAAATTGCAACTAACTTTTCCGTTCCAAACGAGATCAGGAGCAACCGTTGCTCTTGAAGCCTAGGAGCCTTTCTTATCTTTTCTATAGATTCTAGGCTTGGGTTTTACTACTGCTACTACTACTACATCAATAATAATAATATAATAATAATAATAATATCATTTTGGATTCTACTAGGCTAGGGTTGCAATAATAATAATCATAATATATTGGATTCTAGACTTGGGTTTTAATGATGATAATAATAATAATATTCATTTGGAATTCTAGCCTTCTGTTTTAATAATAATAATAATAATAATAATAATGTTTTGGATTCAAGGCTTGGGTTTAATGATATAATGATGGTGATATAATGATAATATTCTAGGCTTGGGTTTTAATTATAATAATAAATTATTATATTATAATCCATTTTGGATTCATTAATATAATTTGGTTTTAATGATACAATAACAATATATTATTAATAATTTTTGGAGTCTCTGCTGGATGGATGATGCGATATCATTTCTTTGGTTTAACACACCTTTGCCCTTACGTCCATAGCGTCCACCGAATAATATTTATTACAATATTATTAATCTTTTTTACCACGAAAAGATACATTAAAAATTAAAAATGTTTTAATAAAACTATTATAAAGAAATAAATAAGGGGGGGAACCAAAGTGGAATCCACACTGGAGAAATAATCCGTTTTGTCCCGTTCGGACTGGCCGGCTCAATGCTAGGCATTCTGGGAAATGTCATGGTTGTGGCACCAGAAACGGGATCAAACCGGATTGTTTTCTGCAACGCGGAGGCAGCCTGAGAGGGGAGAGCTGATCTTCCACACACACACAAAAGTAACGTTTCCAAACTTTTTCCCAGTCGGAATCGAACAAATATACTACTACTACTAATATAATAATAATAATAAGGGTTGGTTTGTAATAGCCACACTTTGTTTTTCGCGACCATCTCTTTCGTCCTTCCCAAAAGAAAACGTTTCTTCCTCCCAACGTTCGGAATCAGAACGTCCTTCCTTGTTTCTCTTCCAACTCTGCGATTACGCTAACCAGACCAAGAAGGCTAATCATGGTCTTGAGCGTGTTTCTCAGCATCAACGACGGCGTTCCGTGGAACGCGGCTGGATTTTCGAACGTTCCCCAAACCCTGTCGCCGTTGGAGCATTTTTCCCAAACGGGGGAAAAAAGAACGTGATCTTCAAAACAAGGAAGGAACTTTAGGGCTCACGTTTCGGGACTGTGGATCATAGGCTGCGTCTGGGCCCAACAAACTCAATTTCCCAGAATTCCCTAGCATTGAGCCAGGGCAGTTAAAGCAGTATCAAAACCAGATATTTCTGCACTATAGATATAAAGCCTTCAACGACTTGATTTCCTTGGCAAGATTGTTCGGAGGGAGTTTGACAGTGCCTTCCGCTGAGCTGAGAGAATGCGCGACTTACTCAGGGTTTGATGGTTGGACCAGGACTCGGGGAGACCAGGTCCAAATCCCGACTAGGTCAGGGAAACCTACTGTGTGACGGGTGGCAAGTCACACTCTCGCGCCTCAGAGGAAAGCAACGTGCCAACCTCCGAACAAATTTTGCCAACAAAACCTGCTATGGGTTTGCTTTAAGTTGGGAATGACGGCACAAAACCAATAAGGATCAGATGGAAAATGGGGCTGTGTGTCACCCCTCAAACCTCCATCTCTGCTGAAGGTGTCTTCTGTCTCAAGGCCTGACCTAAGAGCTAAGTTCACTTAAAAGATAAAGAACCCTCAGAAGCTGTTTTTGGCTTTAGCAGAAGCTATTTTAAGCAGGAGTGACATTGGCCCTGGCTCCTCATTGTTTCCTCTAAGATTGGAGGTATTGCACCTTTTTTTAAATCTAGGGCAGTTGTTGTGCTGTGTGCTTTCAAGTCATTTCCAACTTATGGTGACCTTAATACGAACCTATCCCAGGTTTTTCTGGGCGGTTTCTTCAGAGGAGGTTTGCCATTGCCATCCTCTGGGTCTGAGAGAGTGTGACTGCCCAGGGTCACCCAGTCGCTTTCATGGTTAAACTGGTATCGAACCCTGTTCTCCAGAGCCATAGTCCAAAGGTCAACCACTACACAATGCTGGGTTCTAGGGCTAGACTTATTTCTAAATACCAGGAGGAAGGCAGGATATGAATAAATAAAATCTAATAATAATAATAATAATAATAATCTAATGTGTTGTGCAATAGACCCGAATGTATTGCAAATGTGAGTCTCTTTCTTGGCGATGCACAAGAGACAGCAGCCCATAGAGTTCCAGGGGAATATCATTTTCACAGAAGACCAACCGATTTGGTTTTTTTCTCTTTAGGCCATCCGAGAAATCATTTCTGAAATGTCACCAGGTGAGGCAGTAAGATTTGTTGGTTATTGATAATAAATCAGTTATTGTCTCTAATCAATAAACGTGAAGAGGCAGTAAGTATCTACTGGTACGTAGAAACCCCACGCAGACCCCGAAAATGCCTGTTTGGGGATAATAACAACTCCCAGTATCCACCACCAGTGTCATGCAGGCCAGTGGATTCTAGGACTTGTACTCCAAAGCATCATTTTTTCCAAGCCTGACCCCAATGAGATCCAGAGAAAAAGTCACAAATTCCTGAGACTGTGGGCCTGGTTTCCTTGGTTGGCTCCGGTGTCACTAACGTTTCCTCAAACTCTAGTCAATGTTCTGTTTTTTGCTGGTTGTAAGAACACTGTATGCTTTCTCTCATTAATCTGAGGCACCATCAAAGTTTCATTTCTGAATCAGTGGAAAGGCAACTGATTGCCTTCAGGTTTCGGTTTGAACAGAACATCCTCAGCCCAGATTCTTCCAAATTAGGGAAAGGAAACGGGTGTTCTGTCCGTAAACTTCCTTTGCTTTGGAGAAACCTCTTGCCTCAGAAATGGAAACAGAAACTTGTTCACGCCTGAGACCCAGTTGCAGTAATCTTGCCAAATTTAGACAGAGAAAAAGGGAGTTGTTGCTGCACTCTTTGGGAAAGGGATAAGTTCTTGTTTTGCTTCCTTTGGCAATACTCAGTAATATAACTTGAGTGTTCAAATGACGCTTTCATTTTGTTATCAGCTGAATGTGTAAATAAAATATATCAAGCCCAGTCATCCTTATTTACATTGGTAGCAAAGTTTGATTTCAGTAAGACTGTTGGAAGCATACCCACTGTGGGAGAAAGTGGGATATCAATCTTGAAATAAAAAAATGAATAAAAAATCTGTCACTGAAAGGAAACATGAGGTTTGGCAGTGGCCATTACATTGTTTGTTGTACAGGATCCAGCCTGGCATAGTGGCTGGTTTGTGCTGGACTACGACTCTGGAGATCCAGGGTTTTTGATTCCAACTGGCCATGTAAACCCACTCTCCTCAACCTCAGAAGATGGGCAATGGCAAACACCCTTCGAAAAAGTGCCCAGATGTTCACTTTTGGGTCACCACACAACAATAACATAGCAGGAAAAGTCAGAATTGCCTTTCTTTCTTTCATTTGGGGTTTTGTAATGTACAACTTTCATGGGTCCGCAGGCACCTTCACCTTCTTTATTGGCTTCACTGCACACATTCACAGGTTGTTGTTTAGTGGATGTGAACTCCCCTGACATGTGTCCTCTTGGCTCCTGCTCACCTATGAAGAGCTGGAAGGGGTCAAGCACCATTTTTAACCCCCCCCCCTCCCCCCTTTTGCACTCTGGAGATTATGAACCTTTGAATATTGCTTGTCTTTAGAGGTCAGTGATGGGGTCTTATAAACATTTTCCCAGGGCTACTGAATAAGTAGGACTTACATCTGAGTAGACCTGGGTAAGAGGCACCATAGAATCATAGATCATAGAATCGTAGAGTTTGGAAGAGACAACTAAGGCCATCCAGTCCAACCCCCTGCCATGCAGGAAATCCAATCAAGCATCCCTGACAGATGGCCATCCAGCCTCTGTTTAAAGACCTCCAAGGAAGGAGACCTATCACACCTCCGAGGGAGTGCGTTTCCACTGTCAAACAGCCCTTACTATCAGGAAGTTCCTCCTAATGTTGAGGTGGAATCTCTTTTCCTGTAGCTTGCATCCTTGTTCCGGTCCTGTTCTGCTGGCAGACAGAAAACAAGCTTGCTACCTCTTCAACATGACCATCCTTCAAATATTTAAACAGGGCTATCATATCACCTCTTAACTTCTCTTTCCCAGGCTAAACATCCCCAGCTCCCTAAGTCGTTCCTCATAGGGCATGGTTCCAGACCCTTCACCATTTTTGCTCCCTCCTTGGACACGCTCCAGTTTCTCAATGTCCCTTTCTGAATTGTGGCGCCCAGAACGGACACATATTCTAGGTGGGGCCTGACCAAGAGAGAATACAGTGGCACTATTACTTCCTTGATCTAGCACTATACTTCTATTGATGCAGCCTAAAATAGCATTGGCCTTTTTAGCTGCCGCACACACTGTTCACTCATGTTCAACTGTGGTCTACTTGGACTCCTAGATCCCTTTCACACGTAGTTTCATTCAGCCAGGTTCCCCAATCCTATAGCTGTGCATTCTTATTTTTCCCCCTAAGTGCAATACCTTACATTTCTCCGTGTTGAATTCATTTTGTTAGCTTTGGCCCAGCTTTCTAGTCTATTCAGGTCATTTTGAATCTTGATCCTGTCCTCTGGGGTTTAGCATTCCCCCTAATTTGGTATCATCTGCAAATTTGATAAGTATGCGTCCAATTCGGTCATCAAGGTCATTTGATAAAGATGTTGAATAGCACTGGGCCCAGGACCGAGCCCTGTGGGACCCCAATGGTCACTCCTCCAGGATGAAAAGAACCATTGTTGAGCAACCCTTGGGTTCGGCCCGGTCAACCAATGACATATATTAACAGTTTCCTTTGTCTAGCCCACTTTTACAAGCTTGTTTGGCAATATGTCATGGAAACCTGTCAAAGCCTTACTGAAATCAAGATATACTATATCCACAGCATTCCCTTCATCTACCAAGCTGGTAATTTTAATCAAAGAAAGAGATTAGATTTGGTCTGGCATGACTTGTTCTCTGAAACCCATGTTGACTTTTTGTGATTAGGGGCATTGCCTTCTAGAGTTCACAGACTCTCTGTTTAATGATCGCTCCAAAATATGCGGTCAATCCATATCCACGTTCCTAGGAATTAAATTTTAAAATGAGGCATAAATGAAGGTAGAAACAGCACATGGAGTACAGTAGCCGCCAGGTATGCACCCAATACAAGGAAGTGCAGTTTTTGGGCAAGTTGACTCTGTGGAATACTAGAAACTCTGGATGATTTTAAAAAAGATGGAAGATATTGGAGTGATATCTGGAAAATAAGGGAGGTTCTGTGTTGTGGTTTTAGGTTTTTCAAGTGTTATATATCATAGAGGAATTGTTGAAAGGCAATAAGTCATACTTTTTGTTTAAGTCTTATTACGGTGAGGACTTTAAGTTGTAGTAGGACTGTAAGATTAAGAACCTTATCACACGAGAAAATAAAGTGCATGATCTTATCATATTTCTGCACACAATTAAATGGAGATTGGATAAGCAGTGTTAAAATGGCCATAGTCAGGTATGCCTGGGAGCCACTCTTTAGTGTGTAGTTCTAATTGTTAATTGCCTTTGAGTCAAACTGTGACTCATGGCCAAAGTCTCTGTGGATTGAGAGACACTCTCCAAGCATTCCCTGTTCCTCTAGTGCCGCTCTCAGGTCCTGCGAATTCAAGTCTATGCCTCCCTGATCCAAACGTTCTAACCACCTGGCAACATAGTCTTCTATCTCTTTCTACAGCCATCTACCTTTCCTAGCATCATTGTCTTATCTAATGATTCATGCCTTCTCATGGTTTATGGCCAAACATACAAAATTCTCAATTTAATTCATCCTGGGCTTCTAGGCGGGATGAGTCCCAGGCTTGATCTGTTCTAGGACCATTTGTTTGAAATTTTTATGGCCCATCTATGGTGGTAATTCCTCAGTACTCTTCTCTCGACATCCACATTCACAGAAGTTTATTTTTTCTTCTCAACAGCTTTCTTTGCTGTCAACGCTGTCACATCCATGAATCGATGCTGATGAGAATACAATGGTTTGACTATCCTCAACTTATCGTTGTTCAGGGTTATAATACTTTTCAACATTAGGATCTTGTACCAGTTCTTCTCAGCTGCCTCTTCTATTCCCTAGCCTTCTTCTGATTTCTTGCAGCAACCTCCCTAACCAAAACCATAAAACCGGCTCACCAGCTTTGGTATCTAGGAAGGCCCACCTCCTTACCATAAGCCCTGAAATTCTGAGCATCTAAAGGTAACATGCCTTGTGTGTCCTCACTCACTCCCGGCCCCAACACCAAGACTAGTTCTGTCAGTCATCAAAGTAGTCGAGCTTTCTCTGCTACCAGTCTCTCAAACTGTAGCTCCTCCCTATCAAGGGATGATTACGACTGCCCCTCACCTGTTTGAGCTTTCCAGTGGGTGGTCGGTAGTTAGACTATTCCTTGTATGGCCTTTAGTTCTGAAAAACTGCTTTGGAAATTGGCTTTTTAAATTTGGTTTAATACAGTTTTCAAAAAATATCTTTATTTGTAGCTAACTTTGAGAGCCAAGCTGGCACAACCAATTAAGTACTTTAATAACTAATTAAATTAAAACAACACACCTCCTAGTCCCCCATTGTTTGTTTTCTAATCACTAGTGCGAACTGTGGGGAACTCCTTAAATGGACTTCACCTTCCTCCACTGTAGTTAGTATACAATAATTGATGTGCCGATATACAGCCCAGTAGTAACATCATACTCCTCTTTAAACTATTGATGTAATGGTCTATGGCGGAGCATAAATACCCTCAAAGCCACCGGCTTTCCATGTAATTTGTGGAAGGTAAGCAGCAGTCAGTCCTGGTTAATTCTTGGATGTGAGACCACCAATGAAAATACACAAGTACTTTAAGCAACATTCAAAGGAAAGGAACTGGCCAAACCACCTCTGATATATCCTTGTCCAAGAAACTCTATGCCAGTCCTATCATGCAAGGTCAGCATAAATTAAACAAGTGAACTTGAAAGGCACATAAAAACAAATTGTTCTTTGGAGTGCACTGAAACATATTTAACCAATATATATAAAATGACAGACCCGAAATTATAAATGGAGACCCCACACGTTAATATCAAGGTTCACAGACCACAGCGAACATATACAGGACATTATAGCATATACAATCACAGTCTAAATAAGCCAGCTAATTAAAGTAGTTTATATTATTCCTAAGGCATTTTTTTTAAAAAGGAGGCACATTTTTCCAACCCTTGGCAATTGATTCACACGACTGCTCACCCACTACTGGGCCATTAGGGGGGAACAAGGAGTTTGTTATCACATATTTAACACTAACTCGATTTATTTCAGTTTTCAGTATGCCATGGATTTTTCGCATCATCAATAAACTTTTATAAATGACTAGGGATGTGAACAATGGACAGAGCCATAGCAAACTTTGTTAGCTATTAGTGATTAAGAGAGGCAAATTACAGATCTCGCCCCTTGTAAAAAAAAAAATTAGGACACTCTAAGAAACAGTTTAAAAGGACACATCAGTGGGTGGACAAGTAACATCCAAGTTATAAATAAGCAGTATAAGCACATGGGCAAGTTAGACAAACACCCAGCAGCAGCTGTGCAAATGAGAGAAGCGGTAAGAACCAAGGGTATCTCAGCAATGGGCTCCATGCCACAACACATTTGCAGCCTTAGCTCATACCAGTGGGCCCTGTTCCTACTACTCAAACTTATAGCACTCTGATTTCTACTATAACTGTCATGGTTCCATCGTGTGGAATCTCGGGGTTTGAAGTTGTGGGGGTCATTGGAGCTCTTGTGGCCGAAAAATTTCTAAATACTCTTCATCTAAATTGTAAATTCCCTAGGGCGGGGCTTTCCATAAAATCGCCCAAAAGCAAACATCAGGACATACAACTCATAGGCAGTGGCAGTTTAAAGTGTGAATCAATATAGTGGCTGCTTCCAGAGTCTAGGAACCATGGAGCACATGGATTACCAAACTTAACAGGAAAAGTAGATTTCCAACCTAAATATTAGGGAGGAACTTCCTAGTTGTAAGAGGCTGTTTATACAATGACATATGCTGCGTTTGGAGAATAGTGGCATCTCCCTTCTTTTGGAGGTTTTTAACAGACATTCTCCCCTTCCCTGAAAGTGACAACCCTCCAAGCTGTGGCGGGTCCTATTTCCCCTGGAAGATCTTGTTTTGAACTTGTGAAAGTATTACGTACTTAGACCTCCGTTTATAGACTTGTCCAGCCAACAGACATCTATCTATCTATCTATCTATCTATCTATCTATCTATCTATCTATCATATAGGTACTATATCTGTATCTATCTATTTATCTATCCATCTATCTATTACTATAGTCTGTCTGTCTGTCTATCTATCTATCTATCTATCTATCTATCTTAAATAAATCCCAATAAGCAAACTTTGATTTTGGCATTTTATATAAGGGGCACCATTTCACCGTGCCATTGTGTTTAATGGGACTTGAGCATCCACGGATTTTGGTATCCACAGGGGCTCCTGGAACCAGACCCCAGAGGATACCAAGGGCCCACTGTTCTATCTATCTATCTATCTATCTATCTATCTATCTATCTATCTATCTATCCATCCATCCATCCATCCTCTGGACCCACAACAAACTCCTACTCCCAGAATTCCATAGCCTTGAGCCAGAAAAAGAGTTAAAGCGGTGCCAAATCGGGTTATCTCTCCAATGTGGATGCAGCCCCTGTTGGGTGGATTTGGGAATGCAACAATCTTCTCCCCGGCAGAGCAAGCTATATCGAGCAATTTGCCTTGGGAAGTGAAAAAAAAAGGGAAAGGGAAAAAGGAGTGCTATCATCAGCCAAGACGAGAAGAGCCGAGAAAGAGCGAGCGAGAGGCAAGAGGCGAAGGCGGCCAAGAGGTCACCTGAGGACAAAGTCCTCGCAAGCCCAGGCAGAGGGAGGCTCTGCGCATGCGTACCCTCCCTGCGAGTCAGGAAGGATGGCCTTGGCGGACAGATGTCCTCGACTCAAAAATGGAGGACAACAACAACAACAACAATAACAAAATAATAATTTAAATATGTATTTTAAATATTAAATATACATACATATAAATATATAAATATATTTATATACATACAAATACATTAAATATATTTTAAATAATATTCAAAATATTTTAATAATAATATCATATAATATAAATATTTTAAATATTTATTTTAAATATTAAATATATTGATAAATATAATTTATATCAAATATATAGATTATTTAAATATAGAAATGTAGAAATAATATAAAATATTATTATTAATTATTTTAAATTATTATTTAAAATATTTTATTAATAATAACAACAATAATTTAAATATTTATTTTATATATATATATATATATATATGTATATAAATATATTAAATATATTTTAAATAATAATATTTAAATAATAATATTTAAAATATAATAATAATAATAATAATAATAATAATAATAATAATAATAATAATAGCTAACATTCCTGCTTCTTAGTCAAGCTGAAAATGGAGAACATGCAAGAAAATTGGAGGACATGACCAAAGTCCAAAAAGCAAACCTTGATTTTTGCCATTTCCATTTTCTGGGAAGCAAGAGCCATTGGATTCAATGGGTTTAGGATCACAGTTCTCAATTTGCACAGAAATAAACTAACCCCATGACCTAGGCCTAATCTACCTCACAGGGTTGTCATGAAGATAAAATACAGAAGCAGAGAGCCATGAATGTAGCCTTGGGCTCACTGGAGGAGAAACCTGATATTAAAAGTAACCAACAAACAAGCTGCACTGAGTTCAAGTCAAGGGTTTGAGAGATATAAGTCCTTTTCTATGGACTGCACCAACCTCCAGGCAATACTACAGCACATTTACTTGAAGTAAGCACAGAGCAGCAAGACAGCATAGTGTTGTGGTTTGAGTGTTGGACTTATGACTCTGGGGAGCAGGGTTCATGTCCTGCCTCAGCCATGTAAACCCTCTAGGTGACTTTGGGCAAGTCACACTCTCTCAGCCTCAGAGGATGGCAATGGCAATTCCTCTTTGAAAAATCTTGCCAAGAAAACCCCATGATGGACCCTTTGGGTTGACTTGAAGGCACACAACAACAACAACAACAACAACAACAACAAGCACACAGTAAGATGGGACAAAAAAGTCCCACCAATGATCTCAAATGCATTATATTGCCAGTCAGGGTTCCCTGCTGTTTAGGCAAAGTGAGGCAGGTGCCTTAGGTCTGCAGTTTGACCCCGCTTTAATGGCTGTGGCTCATTGCTATGGAATTCTGGGATGTGTAGTTTTGTGAGATCTTTAGCCTTCTCTGTCAGAGAGCTCTGGCTCCACAATAAACTAACGCAGTGTCAAACTGCATTATTTCTGCAGTGCAGATGTGACTTCAGTCAGAAATGACAGCAAAGTACTGAAGGGAAGAGTTTTTTGAGTGACACAAACCCTCTTCCAATCTGCTCCTGTCAGGTGTTGTGGATGATGTTTTATCCTCAGCACTGGGGGGGGGGGGGGGGGGGAAGCCAGTTGGATTTTGTACCAGGAAAGGGCAGGGAGCAATGTGGTTTCGGCTTCAGGCAGCAAAATCTCTTGGGATGGCTCTGCTGCCACTCATTTCATAAATGACAGAATTGAGTTTATCAGACAGTGACCCTGGTCCAGCAGTTTATCAGCTTGATCCCAAAGAGCCCATACTAGTCTGCTGTAATACACAGTAATACACTGTACGTCATTATTTCTGAGTTCATCCAAACAATGATACCTTTATGGGAACAACCAAAATGCACAATTGCATGTTGCAAGCTTTCGAAGTCACACTGGCTCCTTCATCAGGCAAACAGAAGTTGTGCTTGTTTGTAAAAGACACACAGTCCGTCCAGGCCACAGCTGGTATTATGTGCCTTCCGCTGGGCCACGACTTATGGGGGACTCTAACCTAGCATCCTCTTGGTAAGATTTACTCCAAGGAGATTGGCCATCACCTTTCTCTGAGGCTGAGAGAGTGTGACCTGCCCAAGCCCAAAAAAACCTCAATCTTTCAACCAGCTGCTTCCCCCTGGAAATCAATGAGATCTGAAGCTTGCTGTGGCCTGACCTTTGGCTGGATCTTGCCTGACCTTTCTACACTGCCCCCTTTCCTTGCTCCTGTTTTGCAGAGAAAACGTCTTTCTTCTTTGACACAGGAGGCAAGGAAGGCTCACACAAAAAAGGCATTGTTTCTTATCATCCTCTCCTGCTAAAAGTTTTGATTCAATTTGGAGGTGTTCGAGCTTCACTTCCCTTGGTTTTCAGGGCCTCCCTTTTCTGCTGTGAGGTTTTATATACTTGTTTGGGTCCAAAGCTCACTGCAAAAATAATCGAGTTTGAGAGCACTTGGCTAGATGTTAGGGAATTCTGGGAACTGTAGTTTTGTGAACCACTTAGAGCCTTCTCTGTCAGAAAGCTCTGGTGCCACAAACTACAATTCCCAGCATTCTCCAGCACTGATCCAGGGCAATTAAAGCAGTCTCAAAGTGGATTATTTCTGCAGTTGTTTTGGACCTTAATTTCCTTTTTTAAAAAAGAAGTTTTAGCTGGAGGACTAGAGTGGAGAGATCTGGGGTGCATCCACACTGCAGAAATACTCTGGTTTTGACTCTGCTTGAACTGCCCCGCTCCATGCTATGGCAATCTGGGAAGTGAAATTTGTGGTGGCTTTCTTGGGGTTTTCATGACAAGATTTGTTGAGAGGAAGTTTGCCATTGCCTTTCTCTGAGGCGGAGAGAGTGTGCCTTGACCAAGGGGCACCCAGTGGCTTTCATGGCTGAGCTGAGACTCGAACCCTGGCCTCCTAAGTCCCAGCCCATACAGTCTAAGGACAATTTTGTTGTTGTTGTGTGCCTTCAAGTCGTTTCTGACCCCATCATGGTGTTTTCCTGGGCAAGTTTCTTCAGAGGGGGGTTGCCACTGCCTTCCTCTGAGGCTGAGAGAGTGTGACTTGCCACAGGTCAGCCATTGAGTGCTCATGGCCCAGTCGGGATTCGAACCCAGATCTCCAGAGTCGTAGACCAAGGCATGAACCATTACACCAAGCTGACTCTAGGTAAAGCGCCACTCACATTGCCTAAAGCGCTGCTGCACTAAGGCTGGTCCGCTCCTGATTGGCAGGCCCTGGCCCCGCCCACATTCCTGGCCTTTGACGTCACGGGCCTGAGAAAGATGATGTCACTCCTGGGGCTCCCATGAAGCGCAGCTGATGGTCACGTGGATCCTTCAAGGATCAAGGCCAGGCAGAGAGAGTGTCGTCGTCGTCATCATCATCATCATCATTATCATCTAAGCCCCAGAGGATAGGGCAGGACTGCAGAATTGATCCACTTTGACGCCTTTTGAACTACCATGGCTCCATGCTCTGGTGTTCTGGGATTTTTAGTTTGGTTGGGCACAAGAGCTCTCTCAGACAGAGAAGGCTAAGCATCTCACAAAACTGAAGGCTGTTGTCTGTGTGCCTTCCAAGAATGGAGACCCTTAATGGGGTTTTCTTTGTCCGGAGGAGGCTTGCCATTGTCTTCCCCCTGAGACTGAGAGAGTGTGACTTGCCCAAGGTCACCCAGGGGTTTCCATGGCTGAGCTGGGACTCGAACCCTGGTCCCCAGAAGCGTTGTCCAACACTCAAAACCCCTACCCCATGCTGCCTTTACAGTTCCCAGAATTCCATAGCATGGAGCCATGACAGTCAAAGGCTGCTCCACTCCGCTCTGGGCCCACAACAAACTCCAGCTCCCAGAATTCCATAGCCTTGAGCCAGGATTCTGAAAAGCGATGCCAAACCGGGTTATGTCTCTAGTGTGGATGCAGCCATATATACCTTTACATCACTTCAAAAAAGCAAACCTAACTTGGGGTTTTCTTGGCAAGATCTGTTCAGGGGCCCTCCCCTGAGGCTGAGAGAGTGTGACTTGCCCAAGGTCACCCAGTGGGCTTCCAAGATCTCCAGAGTCCCAGTTCCTCAACCACTAGGCCACCCTCTCTCGGACATTTCCCATTTCCCATTGCCACCACAAAGGAAATCCAGCAACCGACTCCACCCGCCCCTCTTTGCCATCATCCTCATCATCCTCACCCTCTTCACCAGGGGTCTTACCTTTCCAGCAGGTTCCATCTTTTTGTGCGTGCGTGTGTTTGTCCTGCCCCCCCTTTTTAAAGCGGGCCCCCTTTCTTTAAATAATAATAAATAATAAATAACAATAATAATAATGGGGTTGAAAGGGGTGGGGGTGGTAAAAGAGGCTCGGAGGCGCCTGGCTCGCTGTCTTGATCGCCTCCCCTTCCTCTTCTTCCTCCTCCTCTTCCTCCCTTCGCCTCGCGCGCCCCCGGATCCTTCTGCAGCAGCCAAAAAGCCGGGGTCATCTGAGGACACAGGCGGCGGCGCCTTCTTCTTCCAGCCGAAGCTCGTCTGGCTGCCAAAGGCTTTGCATGAAGGATGCTGCTGCTGCTGCTGCTGCTGAAGTTGAGCTGACTCCCCAAGATCAGGGGGACCAGATCAAGTCCTCCTTGCAGATGGATGACTTTCCAGGAAACACTACCAACAAGCCACTCAGGGAGGACATTCCAACACAAAGGCTCAAAGCAATCCTATGAGGATGAATCCCTGCTTCTTAGTTCTGGTCAGAATAGCATAGAATCTTAGAATCCTAGAGTTGGAAGAGACCCCAAGGGCCATCCAGTCCAACCCCTGCCATGCAGGAAATCATAATCAAAGTGTCCCGACAGATGGCCATCCAGCCTCTGCTTAAAGACCTCCAAAAAGGAGAATCCACTACACTCCGAGGAAGTGTGTTCCACTGTTGAACAGCCCTTACTATCAGGAAGTTCCTCCTAATGATGAGGGGGAATCTCTTTTTCTGTAGCTTCCATCCATTGCTCCGGGTCCTTTTCTCTGGAGCTGCAGAAAACAAGCTTGCTCCCTCCTCAATATGACAACCCTTCAAATATTTAAACAGGATGATCATGTCACCTCTTAACCTTCTCTCCTCCAGGCTAAACATTCCCAGCTCCCTAAGTCATTCTTCATAGGGCAGGGCTTCCAGACCCTTCACCATTTTAGTCACCCTCCTTTGGACACCCTCCAGTTTCTCAACATCCTTTTTAAATTGTGGTGCCCAGAACTGAACACAATATTCCACGTGAGGCCTGACTAAGGCAGAATAGAGTGGCACTATTACTTCCCTGATCTAGACACTATACTTCTATTGATGTAGCTTAATATTGCATTGGCCTTTTTAGCTGCTGTATTACACTGTTGACTCATGTTCAATTTGTGATCCACTTGGACTCCTAGATCCTTTTCACATGTAGTTTAATTCAGCCAGGTGTCCCTCATCTTATATCTATGCATTTCATTCTACTGTCCTAAATGCAGTACCTGGCTTTTCTCTGTATTGAATTTCATTTTGTTAGCTTTGGTCCAGCTTTCTAGTCTATTCAGGTCATTTTGAATTTTGATCCTGTCCTCTGGAGTATTAGCTACTCCTCCTAATTTGGTGTCATCTGCAAATTTGATAACTATGCCCCCCATTCTGTCACCCAAGGAATAGCAAGTACATTTCTACACCAGTCCACTTAAGCACTCCCTAAACAGTTTACAAAGTGTAAGCTAATTGCCCCCATCAAGCTGGTTACTCATTTCAGTGACCTATGGAAGGAGCCCTGGTGGCACAGTGGTTTAATGCCTTTAATGCAGGGGTAGGCAACCTGCGGCCCGTGGGCCGGATGCGGCCCGGTGAGGCCTTGGGACCGGCCCCAGCCCGGTCCTGCCGCCGATTGCCGCCGGGGCCTTTGGTGTCTCGTGTGAGGGGCATGGTGGGGCAATTGTCTATAGAAGCCTCAGAAACATGCATTTAACTTAACTTTTTAAAAAAAATCAGCAATTTTTTTCACTTGTCCTCCATTTTTTATTTTAAAAGTGTCCTCCATTTGAAAATTTTGTCCTACTTTTGTCCCGGTTTATTTATTTATTTAATTTTTAAAAAATTACTTAATTTATTTTTTGGCTTCGGCCCCCTAGTTGTCTGAGGGACAGCAACCCAGCCCCTGGCTCAGAAGGGTTGCCTACCCCTGCTTTAATGCCTGTACTGCAGCCACTCACTCACAAACCACAAGGCTGCGAGTTCAATCCCAGCCAGGGGGTCAGGGTTAGCTTACAATTTGTAAACTGCTTAGAAACTGCTCAGTGGGGCATGAAGCGGTATATAACTGAAGCTGCTATTGCTATTGCAAACCTGAGTCAAGCTTGAGCCCTTGGCTGGGATTGAACTGGTGATTTTGTGGTTTGTGAGTGAGTGGCTGAAGGGTAGGCATTTAACCACTGCACCACCAGGGCTCAGGATGGAGGACTTTAGGGAATTCTTCCTGGAGAGAAGGTGGGAATGGAGGTCAGGTCCTGGAAAAGGAGGATAACTAGTCAGCCTGGTTTGGGGATCAGATGTCTTCACTCCAAAGGAGGGCCAGGCACTGCAAAATGGAGGACCTTCCAGGAAAAAAAAAAGAAAGGGCATTCCAACATAAAATGCTCAAAACCCTTCTATAAAGAGAAAATCGTGCTTTCTAGTCCTGCTCAAAATGGGAGAATTTGGGACTTCCTCCTGGGGAGGAGGTGAAAATAGAGGATACATCTTGGAAAAGGAGGACACCTAGTCATCCTGGCACAGGGTGACCAGATAGCCTCACTGCAAAGGAGGGCCAGGCACTGCAACACGAAGGACCTTCCAGAAATAAGGAAGGGCATTTTGTCTAACTACTAATTTATAAGCTACCTTGAGAGTATTTCTGAAGAGCGGAGTATAAACACAATAAATAAATACTCAAAAATAAAAGCTAAAAACACTCCTATAATCCTCCTTCTTAGTCCAGCTCAAAATGAAGGATGTTTGGGAATTCCTCCTAGAGATAAGTTGAAAATGGAGGACAGGTCCTGGAAAAGAAAGGCATCTGGTCACCCTGGTTCGGGGTGACCAGATACCCTTATTGTAATGGAGGTCTAGGCACTGCAAAGTGGAGGCCCTGCCAGAAAAAAAGGAAGGACATTCCAACATAAAAGATCAAAAACCTCCTATAAAGATAAAGTCATGCTTTCTAGTCATGCTCAAAAAATAGGACTTTTGTGAACTACTCTTGGACAGAAGGCTGGAATATTGGACAGTCCTGGAAAGGAAGGTTGTCTGGTTCAAAGTGACCAAATGTCATCATTGCAAAGGGGGCCCAGGCATGGTAAAATGGAGGACATTCCAGAAAAAGGGAGGACATTCCAGCATAAAAGCTAACCACATTCCTGGAAATATACAGTGGACCCTTGTTATACACTGGGGTTTGGTTCCAAGATCCCAGTGTATAACAAAATCTGTGTATGCTCAAGTCCCATTAAATATAATGACATAGCAAAATGGTGTCCCTTATAAAAAATGGAAAATCAAGGTTTGATATTTGAAATTTATACTTTTTTTTAACATTTTCAAACCGTGTATGCTTGAATTCGTGTATAAAAAATCCGTGTATAAGAAGGTCTGACTGTAAATGCATGCTTCTTAGTCCTGCTCAAAATGAATTCCTCCTGGACAGAAGTCTGGAATGTAGGTCTTGGAAAAAGAGGACATCACCCTAGTCATGAGTCAGCCCCCCTTGCATCTTCACCAGCATCTTCTGGTTCAGGGTGACCAGATGCAAAGGAGGGTCAGGCACTGCAAAATGGAAGACATTGCAGAAAAAAGGGAAGACATTCTAACATAAAAACTCAAAACACCCTCTAGAGATTAATTCCTGCTTTTTAGTCCCGCTCAACATGGAGGACATTTGGGAATTCCTCCAGGACAGAAGACTCAAGAAGGACACTTTGTGAGAGGCTGGGTAACTGGAGGATTGTTTCCACCTATGTATGCCAGTACTAACTGATGAAGGCCTCCAAGTTTAATGAATAAAGAAGACTTTATTTAGATATGTGCAAGAGTGCAATCAAACACGCAGTAGTAATTCACACAGACACACCATTCAGAGCTAACTGAAATGGAGGTACAGAAATTGGGTAGAGGAGTTTTAGGGGTGCAGGAAGGGATGATAATGATCTGTCCTGAAGAGGGGGCCGGAAGTGGGATGTGGCTCAGATGAAGACACAAGGAATGGAAGAATCTCTCTGTGCACATGAGGGGGCTGGATTTGGGACTGATATTTACACCTGCTTTATGGCCTCTGGGGATACTTGGTTATATCTTGCAGTGTAGCAAAGACTTCAGGTCTTCTCACAGAACCAACAATGGAAGGACTGCTGATTTTAATTTCAAGTTAACGAAACAGTGATTGGATTTAGGACACCCTTGGGATAGCTGGACAGGGAGGTTGGCTGAGAGCACAGCAGAAGGTTGGCACGAGTTATTGGCTTAGGGGCTATATAGACTGGTACATTGTGCCGGCCTGTGTCCGAGGTGAGGGCTGAGCGTTCATTTTGGCATGCACCCATTTATACAGCCTGTGCCATGATGATGTACCTCTGATGCAGTGTCCAAACGGCACAGCATGGAAGGGGCATCATCATGACATGCAGCTACGCCTATGATGCCCCTTCCAGAGAGTGAAAAAGAGGTCCCCTTTTTGGGTCTTCTCTTTGCTCCCTGCAGAGGCTGCGGCATGCAGTTGCCGCAGCTCTGATCCAGGGCAAAAAGGGGGGCATTCAGCTGCCCATCTGTACAGTCCCTTACTTGCCATTGGTGACATGAGTCCTCTTTTGATTGCAGTATGAGAGGATAGGTGGAAAGGGGGGGGGGGGGGGATAATGGAGTGATCAGCAAGCTGATTTAGCTTTTATTTTGGTATTACCTGGGTCCTACACATGTCTTTGGCTCTGTACTCCTTTCCCATGGGAAATGTACCTGCATTCCAAATGTTATCGTGACCTCTCAAACACGCCTGACTCAAGATATGAAAATATGAAAGTACAAAAGCCTGAAATATAATGCAGGCTATGTTGGGTATGCTAACACTTCCACCTAGCCTGAAGGTAACAGGGTAACTTAATGGATGCAGAGTGAGTTTCCTGGAGCACAGAATTCAGATCTACAGCAGAGGAAACATGCCAGGTGGTATCTGGTGCTTTCCTCTCCATTTCACATAATAACAAGTCAACATCTATACAGAAAATCACAATTCCAGCAGTAGGATTCCAGTTTAACTGCTAAGGCAACATACCATTGAATCCTGGGTTTTGTTGTTTTGTGAAAACTGAGAGATTTCTGGCTTTAAATTCTAAATTCTTCAGTTTTTCAGTTTTAATATATCTTTATTAGATTTATAGTATCGCATTAATTTACAAGATTACAAAATATACTAAAGTAAACAATATATCATTTACACCCGTTGTTTTTGGCGTCGTTACTTCCTGTCTTCTTACCGAAAATAAATTTCTTTGCGTTGAAATCTTGATTTCTTACTGCTTCTTGCTTGTATACAATACACAATTTTTTTTTTGAGAATGGGGAAGTGCGGAGACCCCTACATATCAGAACCAAACCCAAAATACCCCAAATAAACTTACTCAAAAAAATTGTGCGTATCTCTTTGATTTCTCCAACAATATCGAACCAAATTGATCACATTGTGGAAAGGCGGGGTATAAATAAAGATTATTATTATTATTATTATTATTATTATTATTATTATTAAATAATCCCGTTTAGAATTCTAAATTCTAAACACCTCTCCCTAAACTGCAGTTCACAGGACTTCACAGGATGGAGCCATGGCAGATAATCTGGAATGATCCAGCTATAATGTGTAAAGGAGTCACAAGTGCTGTTCTCCCTCCTTGGCTGTAAAATAAAATAAAATAAAATAAAGTAAATAAATAAATAAATAAAAAGCAAAAAGCAAAAAAATACAAGAATAAATGAAAGAGTATTTTGCTGCTCTTTTATGGCACCCAAAGAGAAGTCAGACAAGTTCCATTTTTTGGATGACCAGAATCTCCTAGCTTTAGGAGTTCTGTGAGTTGCAGTCCTCAAAAATAGTATTTCTAAGCTCTGCATCCAAAATGATGCCTGAGGCAACTACCTCACTCCTGCTACATCTGCACTGCATAAATGATACCACTTTAACTGCCATGGCTCAGTGCTATGGAATCCTGGGATTTGTAGTTTGTTGTGCATCAGAGCTCTCCAACAAAGAAGGTCAGAGCTCACAAAACTACAAATCTCAGAATTCTATAGCACTGAGCCATGTTAGTTAAAGTAGGATCAAACTGCATTATTTCTGTGGTGTAGATGAGTCTAGAGGAACAGCTGACCCTACCTTTACAGCACCTGTATCACTCCACTGTCTGAGATTTCAGTATTACCTCCTTCTCCATCATTTTAATAAAGCTTGACAATTTGGCACTCAAATATCTCTGAGGAGGTCAACTCACTATGCATTCCTGCCCAAGCATCCACCCCCAGCCAAGACCTTCAAATGACAATAAGTGTTACCCCCCCAAAAAAAATTGTAGAAAAAATCCCACACTCAAAAAGAGGGAGGGAAGAAAACATCCACTTTGAGTATGGCTTGACAGGCTTTAAAAAACCATATAGGTCTTTTCCAGGCACAGATTCAAAACTGCTGGGGTGTTTAATTGAAATACCAATTGAGTAAGGGTTTAGCCAGTAATTGTAGGATCCTGTGGGTAAAATACACAAGAAACAGAAGAACACTTATGGGGAAGATCAGAACTCCAGGATTCCAACCTGATACTCATTATTATGGCTAAATTACACATTCCTGAGACCCAGCGTGGGGGGTAAAGGGTTAGAACAGAAGAGCCGACATAAGTTGAGAAAAAGCTGACTGTGCTAACTGTAGAGCAAAAACCAACCACTGTATAATAAGGACCATCATCTCACTGAATTGTCTAATTTTCCCAAACTGATGCTATCCAGTAACAGTGTGATCAGCTTGTTGGCTGTAATATGGAGAACTGGCCATGGGTCTGTTTTATTGCTTTTTTTGGCATTAAAAGGACTGTCTTTGCACAATCAATAAGAAGCCAAGATGAGGACCAAACTATGTGAAATCCCAGTGGTAGCTCTTCCTAGTGAAAAGCAGTTCAAGGGGGTGATGGTTTGGAGCACAAAAGCAGCAGGGGGAAGGAGCAGTTTAAAAAAACAGTTTAAAATACACATACCAAAAACTTGTGGGGTTTTTTTTTTTTTTAAATTTTTTTAAAAAAAATTTTTTTTTTTTTTTTTTGTTTTTTTTTACATTAATATAGCACTAGGTCAATATGGGACTAAATCAGAAATTTAAGTAGCAAAATGCAGTTCATATGTTATGGCCACTAGCTGAAATAATAGTTGTTCTTTAAAAAGTGCTCTTTTAAAGCAAATTGTTTTGGTCGAATTAAAATAAAATGATTAAAGAGAAGCAACTGACACTGGATTCTGATCTAACAATGAGCAATTGACCATAAACTGTGAATTTAAAATGCTTAAATTCAAACAGCCATTGTTGTTCCAATAAGAGGGTTGGAAAATAGTAATAACAGCTGGACTATAAAATAAAAAATAATCAATTAAAAAAAAGAGTATGGTTTTAAAAAGTCATTTGGTTTAAAGGTGGTTTAAATCAACCGGCCTCGAGGAGTCAGCTTAACCCTTCTTCAACCAACCACCACAAATCTCTTCCACAGATTCTCTCCCTCCAGGCTTTGAGACATGTGTTTCTCCTGACAAACACCATATATTTCAGATTTACCTTAGCTTTTAAAACCGAATTCCAGTTCTTGGCCTTGCTATAAGTGATGTGCATTTAAGAGGGTTTTTAAAAAAGTATATGGGCATGGGGGAACTAATTTTTTTTGCAAAGCTACACCCCACTGTTGCTAGCCACCTGTAAGAAGAAGAATTCTAAGTACAGAGGATTGTTTATAGTTTGTGAGATGTCCCAGATCGCCAAATATTCATTTGGTTAAACTGAAGTTTACACTCCAGGGTAATGACTAAATTACTTCCAAATGATTTGCAGATGTGAAAGAGAAAGAAGGAAGAGGGAAGAGAGAGAGAGAGAGAGAGAGAGAGAGCTTGAGAAAGAGATGACAGATAGTCTGCCATTTGGAAATCTGCTCTCTATTGCTGGCACTGTGTCAGAGATGCAACAAGTTGCAAAGGACATACTTTTGGCAACAGCACTACCCTGGTTCAGCAAAGGCAATGAGTATAAACACACACACACACGTACTACTAATCTTTTGCATTGGGACAACATTGGGCTTGATTCAAAAAGACACTTAGTCCATCAATATCTCTGTTAGTATCATTTATTTATAAGAAATCATTTTATATCAGTGGAAATATTTAGTTTGGACTATTTGTCACATAACTGCTAAAAAGAAGTGATTTTGAAAGGTGGAGGGAGGGAATGTCTCTTGGAGATACTAGACAACTTGGCATCAAGGGAGTGTTGTTTGACCTTTACATTTTAGTAAAAAGCAGCTTTGGGAGCTGAGTCCACAACTTTCTGGATGAAAAGTGCTCCTTCAGTGATATTTATACCATCAGCGACCACGAATGGGGTTTTTCCATAAGGAGGGAGCATTGCTTTTAATGAGGTATGTGCATGTGGCCGCACTAGTGGCCATGTGCATATCATGCCACCATAGGAAACAATGGGACTTGAGTTCCTGCATTTTTTAATCCATGGGGGGAGGTTCCAGCACTGATCCCCTATGTATATGAAGGGTCGACTGTATCATTTAATGTAATGACAGTAATTGTGATGTAAACAACTAGTAAAATTAAAATTATACCTTTAAATTACAATATCATAAGCACAGGCTAAATGTATTTACATTTCATAGTTTCATGTGATTAAAGTGAATATTTGTGGAGAAAGCAAACATTTTGAAAGACGTGGTATTTTAAAAGAAAAATAATAATAAAAATAATACTTTTTAATTAAAAAACAACAACGGAGGCCTTCTCTGCCCACTGAGCCTTGCCCTGCTCATGCCTTCTCTTCTGCTGAGCTCCAGGGTTTTAAAGAGATGCAGGCAAATGCCATAGCCTATTTCTGCCCAAAGGCAGACATTTGGGAAGCAGTTGTGTCACCCCTCTCAGAGTGTCACATGGTGTGTCCCGTATCACCACACTCCCTAATAACACCCCTGGTTCTTGCATTTCTGTGATAAGCATCTCCTGACAATGTACCTTTACCATGAGATAGGCTACTATGTTCTGTCCCAGTTTCCATTGCCCAAGGACAGCTATGCAGTATAGTTCCTTCTGGCACTAATTTCCTTATCTTTCACATGCAAGTCTGTCTGAATCAGCATGTGTCCATATCCTTCAAAAGCTCTCATCAAATGCTGAGGAGTCCTTACTGGAGTTTCTAGGAAATTCTGCTTTCTCAGTCTTAATGGAAATGTCAGAGTCAGCTTACAGAGAAGTCACATGGTTGTCTGGTAACTCTGATAAAGTAGGCTAAATCCAGTACAGTGGCTTCTTTGTTCATGGGATCGACTCAAGGTAACAATCCTCTACTTAGCACTCATCTTACTTGAGGCATTATGCCCTTTGTGAAAAGAAAGGCACATGGAACTCTCAAAAAATGAGATGAATTTTCAGGGTGGGCACTGAAGAGAGCTGTCACTTAGTTGAATAGATGAAGATTGTATGTACAGTGCTGTGTAAATTTACAGTGCTTTATAAATAAAGGTTAATAATAATAATAATAATAATAATAATAATAATAATAATAATAATAATGAGCTGTTACATACACAATAGAACTGTTTTCTGCTGCTCCAGAGAACAGAACTTGGAGCAATGGATGCAAGCTACAGGAAAAGAGATTCCACCTCAATATTAGGAGGAACTTCCTGACACTAAGGGCTGTTCGACAGTGGAACACACTCCCTCAGAGAGTGGTGGAGTCTCCTTCCTTGGAGGTCTTTAAGCAGAGGCAGGATGGCCATCTGTCAGGGATGCTTTGATTTAGATTTCCAGCATGGCAGGGGGTTGGACAGGATGGCCCTTGTGGTCTCTTCCAACTCTATGATTCTACCACTAACCATATGAACTGTTTATATACAGTCGCCCCTCTTTTTTTTTGCCGGGGATCCGTTCTGGACCCTCTCACAAAAATGGAATTCCGCATATATTCAAACACCATTGGCATGAATATAGGTGTGGGTGCATGGGGGCGCACAGGTGCACATCACAGGCACATGTGGCATATACATTCTCCCTCTCTTCGTCCCTCGCTTATGTGCAAGTCTGAAGACCGAGAGAGCAGAGGGAGGACTGTATAGCTGAACATATATGCTGATAATGTATGTATCTGAGGAAGTGGATTATAATATATAATGCTAAAATAAACAACATTATAGATTATAATCCATGCTATCATAAGTGTTCATGCTATAATAAACATGTTATTGTCAAAGGCAAACTCTTGGGTTTGCAGCAACAAAGTAATATGGCTGCCCTTTTGAACATTTGTTTTCTCTTGCTTGCAAGAGGACTTGAATGAATAGATTAAAATTATGTAAAAGGGGATTTCAACTAATTTTATTTTTATTTATCTTATTTCTATGCTGCCTTTCTCCCAAAAAGGGACCCAAGGTGGGCTAACCATTAAAAGAAACCATTACCTAGATTCTTTGCCCTGATTAAGTAGGGAAAGATAGAACCAAAAGGGACTGAGAATGAATTAAAATTGTTCTCACTGCTTTCAGGAGCACTCAGACAGAAATTGCAGCTATAATGTGATAATTGAATTCTAAAAGAAATAACAGGACTCAAAGTTTTCCTGGGATCTCATCTAGGTCTTCTTGAGGATGGTATGGCACAGGAGGAACAATTTTATATATGCAGAGGAGAAAGACAAGGAGCTTGGAAAAAGTGTGGAAGCTTCACTGGTGCTGAAACACCTCTTGGAGAGCTAGAACTATTGTGCTTTGAGAAAGCAAACTAACAAGTATCTCCACAGCAAGAAAAATCGCAATGCTTGGAAGGGGGTGAGCTAGCAAGGCTCTTTTGGCAGTCTTGGGTTCTGCAGAATGGTGATTTGAGCAAAGCAAAAGTTTTCTAAATAATTTCAGCTAAGAACTGGCAGCAGCAGAAGGAACACTTGATCCAGGATGAGAGAGGCAGAGGACAACAGAGCAGAGCACTAGAACATTGGACAGTTGATGCTTGGAGAGTTTTTACAGTATTTTAGAGTCAGGCTAGCTCAAGGGGCAGGGAAAGAGCTGAATAAAGGAAAGATATGGATGAGTTGCCATCTGTGCGAAAAACTAATAAATGATAGCACAGGTACACTTGCTCAGGAAGGAGACAGTCTATATCCTCAATGCACAGTTTTAGCAATTTGATGCCACTTTAACTGTCATGGCTCTAACTTTTGGGATTCTGGGATTTGTTGGTTTAGTGAGGTACTTAGGATTCTTGACTCGACAGTGCCAGATAACTCTCCACTGAACCACAGCCCCCTAAATACCTTGATTTAGTCCTGAATCCTTCTCTTCTCAGGGAATCTGGGAATTATAGCTCAAGGAAGTTCACTAGAGTTGTCGAGCAGATAATTCTAAGCACCTTACTGAACAACAAATCCCAGGATTCCATAAAATGAAGGCATGCCAGTTAAAGTGGTATGAAACTGCAATAATGTGTAGTATGGAGCCACCTACTATCTGTGCAATCTCCTGGCAGGCTCAAACTTTTCACTCTTAGGGCTTAGAAAATGACTTATCAGATCTTTACAAAAAGCATGGAAACTGCTAGTGAAGTTGATGGGGCAGACACTTCATTATAATCAGGTTCCTTGTTACTGCTTAAATTCAATTAAGATATACATTTCTTGGGGCAGTAGATGTGTGAGATGAGGGAGCAGTGATTTTTGGAGAAACAAACCTCATGGGATATATACCATTATTTGGCTGGATGGATTCACGTCTGTGAGAACCAATGTGGTGCAGTGGTTTGAGTGTTTGACTAAGATACTGGGAGACCAGAGTTTGAATTCTTACTCAACCATGAAAACCTACTGGGTGACCTTGGGCAAGTCACACTCTCTCAACTTCAGAGGAAAGCAAGGGCAAACCTCCCTCTGAACAAATCTTGCCAAGAAAATCCCACAGTTCACCTTAGTGAACCATTAGTCAGAAATTATCTAATGTCTGATTCTTTACCCTATGGAATGATGTAGTCATTTTTTAACTGAAGTCATTTCATTGAAATTTATTTTGTGTGTATGGGTAGCTACTGCATTGAACCCAGGGGGCTGTGACATATTGGACTTCACTTTTCAGGGCTTGCTTTCTTCACGTGGTGGCAACACCACCATCAACTAAATCACAAGGAGTTAACTCTTAAACCTCTCAGATGCTCGGGTTTCTAAAACACAAATGCATGCACACACACATGCACACACATAGACAGACTCCCGGAACATGTATTCAATCATAAGTCACTTGAATTCATCATTCAATTTCCCTGTCCATCTACAGTTGGCCCTCCAGATTCACAGACTCTTTATCCATGGATTTAGACATCCATGGCCTGAAAATATTCACACACACATTCAACAAGCAAACCTTGAATGCCACTGTATTTAATGGGACATGAGCAGCCATGAAAACTATAGTTTTGTGAGATATTTAGCCTACAATTCCCAGGATTCCCTAGCACTGAGCCAGGACAGTTAAAGCGGCCTCAACATGGAATATTTCTGCAGTGTGTTTTGGATCTTAGTCAAGTACTACGGGTGTGTCTCTGTAAAAATAAGGCAATTGACACAACTTTAAGGGCTGGTAGCTCCATCTTAGGAATCCTGGGAGCTGGGTTTACAAGGGTTTTTGCCTTCTCTGCCGAAGAGTGCGGTGCTCAGAAACTCCAAATCTAAGATTCTGCAGGTGGAACCAAGGGCAGTTAAAGTGGTGGCAGACGGGATTAGTTTCTATGGGTAATGAACCCAAAGAATACTTAATCTCCTGGCCATCTTCCATAACCTGATGGGAAACTTCATTCACCCATGCTCCCTTGCGACACGAAATGGCCCCTTTCTCCCGTGATGCTGATGCCTGATAGAATAAGAGTTGGAGAGCAGTGACAATTGTTGCAGGAATAAGTATAGAATTGTGACTAAGGAGTGAACATGAACAAGATAGTTACCTAGATTAGTTCGGTGTTTTACATTATGGAGTAAACATTAGCCTATTTCCACACTGCACAATTACATTATTGAATTGCGTGGCTATGGAATCCTGCCAGCTCTTTCATTTCATAGGCATTAGAAAGAACTCTAAGACTTCAGGGGAAGGCTTTTTTCTTGTGTCATAACCGTCACAGTCTCGGTCATGAGAGAGAGCCTTTCAGTGGCTCGCCCACCCTCTGGAACTCCCTTTCACAGGAGGCTAGACTGAATGCCTCCCTGCGTTCTTTTTTGGCAGGCGAAAACTTTCTATTTAAGCAGGCGTTAAATATTAACTGTGCCAGGGAGGTTTTTTTTTAAGTTGGGGGTATGTGTGTTTAATTTTTTAAACTTTTATATGTTTTAAAATAATTTACAGTGAGCAGCCTAGACATCTGTGGATTGGAGGTCCCACAGATTGCCTCACCTGCATATTTGGCAGGGTGCACTGATGCAGGCACATGCAGGTTGCTCGTGTCCTGCATTTTCCCCATCTGTGGTGTGGTGTGGTGGGGGAAGAGGGACAATCCCCCCCCACTTGATGGAAGGGCCCACTTTAGGGATTTAATTATGACACAGTCAGCCTTTCTACTGTTGGGCAGCCACTACAGGGTAGGAGCACCACAGGGCCCTGCCTATAAATCTCAATGGCAGTGCAGCACATCACCAGACAATGCGCTCACATGCATATTGTGCATCCATAGACATAATGGGACTTCAGGTCCCACACTTTTTGATATCCACAGGAGGGTGGGCCTGGAATGGAAGTCCACTGTACAGAGCATTGACTGTATTCAATTGCTTTCAAAACTGCATTGGTAGATTTTAACTGATTTCCTTTGTGAACCCCTGGGTCCCATGCTGGGAAAAAGGGTGGCATATAAATAAAAAAGGTTAAATAAAATAAATGATCTGCCAGAAAGCTCTAGACCTTGCCAAGCAACAGAAGACAGAATTCTGCCAGATGAGCCATGGCAGTTAAATGGTATCAAAGTTCTTAATTTTGCACTGGTGAGAAGGCCTATTCAACTGCTTAAGTTCCTTTGGCTTGGAGTTTTGATCTATTTTTAACTGGAAAATAAGATTCCCTCTGTGCTCTAATAACAACTTCTTTCTACAACCAGAAAGCCTGAGATGGCAACGGGTGACACTTCCTGTAATGGCCAAGGATCTGTTGACAAGCGTGGGCGTGGTGTCACTAGCTAGGTGCCATCAGGAGAAAGCCTGGGTGAAGGAACAGCCGGGAAGGTGGGGCGTTCACCACTCCTGCACTGAAGAGGAAGGAAGGCCAAAACCTGGTGTCACCCTTTCTCTGAGGTGTCACCCGGTGTGGTCCACACCGCGGCCTCCCTCAGTGATGCACATGGGCAAGGAGACACATCTAGCACACAGGAGTATGTGTGGCTGCCTCTCCACTTCCTGGTTTGTGGTAAAGAAAAATTGTTTGAGTAACACAGGGTTTTCTTGTTCTGTAGGGCCCTTATATTCCATGTAAGATAGACGTGCACACACCTTAGATAAGGAAGCTAGTGGTAATTAATAACAAAATGATCAAGCAAAAAAAAAGATAACCATTTACTTTGGGGTATTGGGGTAAAGATAACAACTACTGATTCAGCAGTTGACGAGTAATGCAGTGGTCTAGATCCTGTTGGTGTCTTAGACATGTATTCTCTTTAGCAGTTGGATATGTGGAATGGCCACATTCAGTAAAGGCCACCAAACAGAATTGTGAGCAGCATGTTGTGTATGCAATGATGTTATTAGTGCTATCGGGGATGTGCACTGCAAATGTATTTATTATTTGATCTGATTTGTATCCTGCCTTTCTCCCAAATGCACTTGAAGCACTTAGAGAGCGCTTCTCCAGATTCTGCCTTTCTCCTAAATGCAACTCAAAGCAGCTTATAGAAGCCTCTTCAAGATGAGAAGAAAGTCTCCTGAAATACCCAGGTTTGTTCCGTAAAAAACCGATTTTATTTGGAGATTCACGTTACATTTTCTTCATCCTGAAGTATTTTGTGGAAACATTCTTCATCCTTGATGGGGGTCATCTTAAATAATCCAGGATTTTCCAATTGAAACATCTCTCTTTTGGCAGTCTTTTGTATTCATCCAGGGTAAGATGGGCACTGGCAAGTAAAATACTGCAATTGTTTCCAGAGCACAATTCAAAAGAGCTCAACTGAGGGAAAGAAGAAGATTTGCACAAAAACAATCCTAATGTTTAACTAGTGTAATGTTGCTTGAGTACTTTGCCATTGTACATACTCCTGAATAATAATAAAGGAGGCTCAGTGGAAATGACTGAAAATCAGTTTCTGGAAACATTTGCCTGAGTCTAGGGGTGACAAGTGATCAGTAGGAAGGGCAGGAGGATGCACTTGGGATCTGGGTACATTTGGTTGTCTTGGCTCAGTTACTCAGCATTACGTTCAACACCTAGATTGCATAACACGATTAATGTGGAACTCCACATGTGAGATTTAAAGTTTGCATTGTTATGATTAGAGGATCTTGGCCACTGAATTCCTTTTTGAAAATGGTTAAATCCCAAACTCTCAGGGAAAATCAGTCTGAACAACTAATACAGCTCAGAGTCTACACCAGTCTGATTGAATAATTGCATAACAAGCTTCTTGGGAGTTAAAATCAGGTTCTGCTGTCATTATACCTGTCTGGTAACTTTAACTCCTGGAGATGAAAGAAAGCTTTTAAAAGGAAAAAGCAGACTTTATTGCTTGCTATTAGTACATTAATTTTAACACCAGAATTCTGGCACTTTCTTACGCTGGTGTTGAAGGAGACAGCTTGTGTTTGTTCACACTTGTCTGTCCTAAAATCCATACTCAGCAGTAACATCTATTCCCTTCCTTAAAGTTCCCATTGGGAGACAGAAGCCTCACCAATTTGATGTGTCAAATATATCAACAAAGGCCTAAATTTATTTGAAACAAGTGTGGCAACTAGCAATTAAGCACAAACTTTCACGAACTCTCTGTAATTAAGCTTCAGCAAATATTATTATTATATTTAAATATTTAATATGTATCCCTTCTACATTGAGACAAGGAATTGGGTGCGAGTGGGGGTTAAGGTTCCCAGATTTCAAGGCTTGGATCATGTTTCCATAATCCTCAGAGGGGGAGGCAGAATCTAAGGGCAACACTGGTTTTGAAAAAAATGGTATATTTATATTTTCCTCATTTGTTGACTGTTTTTTTTTTTCAGTCCAGTTTACATGGGTATTCCTTGTTTGGCCCTAATGCACATCTTTTATGGCATCACCAAGGGCTGCACACATCCAGTGACCGGCTCCCTGTGTTAGCATACTGAACACTCACCGTGCAATATGTATGTTTTGTTTTTCATATTCTAGAGCCAGGCATGTTTTTAAGAAAGTTGCAGTGACCTGTGAAACACGAGGAAAGTTCCCATGGGAAAAAGGCATGTATACCTGAAGTCATGTGAGGATCCAGGTAATACCAAAATAAAGGCCAATGGGTTTGTGATCATCCTCCCTCCAGGCTTTCTAAATACTCTTCCATGGAGACAAAGGCATTCCATTACACTAGGATAGTTGGACAGTATCTCTTACCTACCCCTTGCTGTGCTCACCAACTAGTTTCCCTATCCATCTGTCTTGGGTTACCTACATCTACATTGTTTTGTGTTAATCCAAAGTTAAAACCACTACTGAAATGCCCTTTTTGTCAGTTCTGTGAGAAACTGACAAACTCTTTGTACTCCTGTAGGAACGCTAAGTCCCCCTGTGAGGGCACAAACAGGGTTATAAATATCCATTTCACACATGTTCGTTTGTGATTGTGATGAGCAGCCACCAAAGCTCCATTTAATTGTCAGGAGGAGTCCTGCTTTCCATGTATTCCTGTGCAGGACTGTAAATATCACCCGCCCTACAACTGTAAGCCTCTGATTAGTGTTTCAGATTGAATTGATACTCTAATGTTTTGTGTGTTCTCTTGCATATTTCTCAAAAATCTTCCTTTTCAACACTCTGAGTCTCCTACAGTTAGTTTGGTATACGTAGGTGAAAAGGTTCCCTACATTACCTGACCTCTCACCGGGCTCCTTGAGGTTAAGTAATTCCCCCAACATTTAGGGGAGACCACTCTGCGCTGCAAAGGGGTTGGCGTTTCACCACCAGTGTTTTAGGCCTCTGACACAGTTCAGGGACCCCAGGTCCCTCCACATATTTGATTAACACCCACAATATTATAAGGGTATATAACGATTCTGGCTGTGAATGCTCAGGGTTTGGGATCTGGTCACTGGTTGGAAACCTAGAGAAGACTTTTTTTTCCAGCACCCACCAGGCACCAGTTTAACCCTTCCAAGACTCTCCGCATTGTGTTGTAGTTTGAGGCTTTAGCCTATGATTGGAGACCAGGTTTGAATCCCAGCTTGGCCATGTAAACCCCAGGTGACCTGTGGGCAGTTACACTCTCGCAGCTCGCAGAGCTGGCAATGGCAAACCTCCTCTGAACAAAGCGCCATTCTCTGTTTCTCCTAAAGCTAATGTAACAGAACATGGGGGTTAGCTAAGGCCTTTTTGGCTGCTTCACCAATGTGTTTAGAGGTATGGGCTGGATTTTTTTTAAATAGTACATCTTGTGCCCGAATTGTTTTGTTGTCTCTTTTTAAAAAATTGGTCAATGCTTTCTGATTTTGTCCTTAGATTATTTTGTTCTGTGGTTTTACTTTTGCAAACCACCCCAAAAGGCAGATGGAATATAAGTTTTATAAAAATAAATAGAATTAAATAAACACCAGAGCATAAATACAAGCCTTGCTTGACTGTACGATCTCATCAGCTGTGTGTCTCCAGCTGTGGCCAGGCAGATACTTTTGGGTCCTCACCAAGAAGGCATTTCACTGTTGTTATATATCCATGTTATCAAATATTCTGAGGTAAAACAAATGGGTGCAGTGTAAAGAACCTCTGCTCCAAGGTTCATGCCGTTCAGCCAGCCACTACATGCCTCCTTCTTGCATTATTTGTTCCACTCCCTAGTCCCATTTTTTCACATCATACCAAGTAACAGACCCTCAGGATGCTGTGCACCACTGAACATGCCTTGTTCTATTGGATTGTCTGGATGGTATGTCATTCCCTTAGGAGTTTTCCTCTTACAAAGCACAGGGAGAAGATGCTGGATATATATTTTCAAATTCTGGGGTTCACCACGGATGCTGATCCCCGAGCTTTGAAAAGAAACAATATTCTGTACTAGTGACAACTCGCACAATCTTCACAGCCATGCAGGTGTGTGGATGGAAAAGTGGGACATAGTCCAAAACAGGAACTTTCCTATCTTGGGTGTGTGAATGGTTGCTTTTCTGCTAACCAGAGTTCGGTCATTCAGAGAACTATGTTTGTTATTTTTAAATATGGAAAAGCCATTGAAGAACAGCCCAACTGGTGTAGTGGTTTGACTGTTGGACTAGGACTCTGGGAAGACCAGGACTGAAGCCTTGCTTGGCTATGGAAACCAAATAGATGACCTGGGCAAGTCGTACTCTATCAACCTCTGACAAAGGGCAAAGACAAAAATTCCTCGAACAAATGTTAACAGAAAACCCCATGATAAAGTTGCCTTAGGTTGCCACAAGTGCAAGAGCAAACTGAAGGATACCAACAACAAAAAAGCCATTCACAGACCCATCCTTCACGAACTGGTCCAGATTTGGGCTCATTACTAAGCTTGTTACAGACTGACATCAGAGCTGGCAATGTGGACAGAGGGGTGGTTGTGGCGTCCCACGACGCATACCCTGACTCTGCCCCCTGCCGGCTGACCGATGAAGCCCATCACATGGTGGGTGGCATCATGTCGGTCCTGTGGGTGTTTCATCCAGATGACGCAGTGGCCAAAGGAGTGCTGGCAGCTATTGCACACTTTCCATTGCACAAAAGCTGCTCCTTTTTGCACCATGGAAGGGCCCGATCGGAACCGTAGAGTGGTGGTTGCTGCAGGCTCTGATGTGGTGAAGAAAGAGGCGACTGCAAGGTGCCCCTAGGGTGGTGTTTCAGCCATCTAATCTCTCTCAAAGGATTACTTGATGGAGAGCAAGACCCGTGCGTCTCTACCCTATTCTGTCTCCATCACCATCCAGAAGGTGTAGGTCATACATCTGCAGGAAAGAGCCTGGGTCTACATGTTCAAGTGTCCCTAGGTTAGAATTTAGAGTGGGGTAGACAATGTGGAAGGCTAGGGGCACCCATTAGTCCACCGAGGAGACCTTTGAGTACATCCCCCCATATCTGCAAAAATAAAAAATAGCAATAAAAAAGTTTTGTGGAGGCTTTTCACCATGAAGTGCATGGAAGTCATTTCTAGTTCACTCTGTTTTAAGAAAGAATTTCCTGGGCCTCAGTTGATCCAATACCGGCCTCCCAACTTGGTGGGAAATAACCCTCATACCCCATAAGGGCATTTTAGAGCTAAAGATTATTCTGAAAAAAATATTGCAAAAATGTTTTCGACTCTTAAATAAGGTGGAATGCGTTCCACATTCCAGGAGGGCATTTAGGAAAAAATGAAAAAATTCTCTCTTTCATTTAGAGGGCCAAGGGCTACAAAAACAAGCTCTGTGGCCACATGTGGCCTATGGCCTTACTCTGTCTACTCCTGATCTACTTGTCCATGTTTTAAATGTACAGGAAGCCTTTGGACCTTATCAAATGAGGCTTTTCCCACGCAGAACCAGGTGGAGTGCGGAGTGAGCAATGCAGATTCATGTCGTAACGTTAATGTATTTTCACACCTGGTTGCTTCAATGGGAGCTCCTTGCATGGTCCTTCTGCGGAGCTTCCAAACCTGAATCCTTACTGGCACCTCATTTTGGAGAGTTCGGCTAAAAAGTCGATTGGACAAGCGCATCAAGACTCGATTCGAATTCACTGCTAAGTTGGCTGGTGTGGAATTCCAATCGTGGGTGCTCTGGAACACCAATCGCAGGACGCCCGGGTTGCAAATTCCAATGATAGCCCTGCTAGAATTTGCTCTTTTCCTTCGGGTGGGCCCTTTCCGCTTTCAGGGCAACCGGGGGTGGGGAGCGATTGGCTCCATTGGAGTCCTCTCTCTTCTCCCTTCCTTCCCACTGCAACCTTCGCAGAGAAAGCCTGGCCAGCGAGCACTCTCTCCCTCTCCGCTCCCTCCCTCACCTCCCTCCCTCCCTCCTCTCTCCACACACACACATAATTACTCACACAAACGACACACAGTTCTTTGTTGTTGGTGGTAGTGCTTGTGCATGTGGTCTGTGCCTGTAGGGCAAAAATCTGGGGGGAAATTGTAGAATGGGGGGGGTGTTTGAAAAAGATAGAAAATCAATTATGGAATATTTATTTTATCAGATTCAGGAAAACCAGAGCCAAAAATTGTCGTTATCCTAGTTGATTTCGTGGTCCTTCACATCGCAGTCTGCAGCTCGTTCATTTCGCAGACTTATGGCAACCCGAGTCGAGAGAGTTTGGATTTTGCCATCCTCTGAGGCTGAGAGAGTGTGACTTGCCTGAGGGGTTTCCTTGGGAGGATTGTTCAGAGGGGGACTCACCCTTGCCATCCTCTGAGGCTGAGAGAGGTGTGACTGCCCTGAGGGGTTTTTGGGGGGATGTTCAGAGGGGTTCACCCTTGCCATCCTCTGAGGCTGAGAGAGTGTGACTTGCCTGAGGGGTTTCTTGGAGGGATTGTTCAGAGGGGATTCACACTTGCCATCTTGAGACTGAGACAGTGTGACTTGCCCAGTGGATTTTTTTTACACCCAAGAAGGGATCGAACCCTCGTACATTTCCACCGCTGCCCTTGCGAGCACTTCCTCAGATGCAGTTAGGTGCTCCAAAATATGTCGTTTGAATCTATTATTATTATTATTATTATTATTATTAATGAATTAATTGAAAGAAAAGCTTCCTCAGATGCATTGTAGTCTCAGAGGGTGCAACAAGATCTCTATAGGATGTAATTAATGTTTTGAATAATTGTAAGTTATAGTTTGCTGAGGCACCAAGCTCTCTGGACAGGAAGGCTCATGTCTCAGAACTACAGTTCCCAGAAGTCCATAGCAAGTGACCAGGACATTAAAGTGGAGTTAAACCAGATTATCTCCCCAGTGTGGATGCAACCTAAAGAGTACTGTTGAAAGGGAGGAGGAGAGATGGTGGCGAGAAGGAGTAGAGAGAGGAGAATGGGCGACAGGAGAAAGATGTGAGTTGTAGCTGAATAGATGGGAGAGAATGACAAGGAGAATAGATGTAGATTATGTAGCTGAATATGTGGAGAATGACAGGAGAATAGATGTAGATATATGTAGCTGAAATAGCTTACAGTTGTAAAATGCTTAGACACTGCTTAGGCGGTATGAAATGGTATATAAATGAAGTTTGTTGTTTAGATATATGTAACTGAAATAGATGAGGAGAATGGCAGGGGAATAGATATAGATGTGGCTGAAATGGAAGGGGGCTCTGACATGGAGGACCCCTTTGAATTTGGCTGCAAGGGATGGGAAACTAGAAGGGAGGAAGAAAGGGGAAGCTGTCATTCCCGTGAAAGTGGAACCAGGCTCCCTTCTTCACCCTGGAAGTGCAAAGGTTCAGGATGCATCCAGACCCCCACTGAGCATGTACAAGGGTCCCAATTCGAATAGTTGAATCCCCATGGTATGCACTGATGTGGTAATACAATTTGCACTCACTCCGCTTTGCATGAATCTGCATCATGTGACTTGCCTTGGATTCGATTCCCCCTCGATTCGGAAGGGCAATGAAAAGGCAACCAGGTGTGATAAAACAGTCACGTTATAACGTCAATCCGCATTGCTCAATTCGCAGTCACCCTGGATCTGAGCTCCAAATATCAATGTGTGATAAGGGCCAGAGTGAATCGAGTGACATTGTCCACAAAGTGTCTTGCGAATTTTTCACAGAGAGCTGTCGAGTGGTCTTTGTTTTCTTCTTGGGAGCCAGAATGTGAAAGGCCCTTGACAACTTGGAACAGGTCTGCTGGACGACACTGGTGGCAGAAAAGTATAGTTTCTTACCTGCCAACACTGCCATGGCATAGGCTTTCCAGTGGGTTCTAGCCCGCATTCAGACAGATTTACTCTGAGTCTTCCGCCATTGTTGCTCTAGTCTATGTCCCACTCATTTCATCACCATCAGCTCCCTGGTAAACCACGGAGCATATCTGGCTCCACTTCATGTGAGGGGATGCTTAGGGGCAATCGTGTCCACCGCCCTGGCCATTTCCCTATTCCAGAGGTCAGCCAGGGCTTTGACAGGATCACCTGCCAAGGCAGCAGGAAACACCCCAAGAGCCATCAGGAATCCATCCAGATGCATAAGTCTCCTGGGGCGGACCATCTCAATCGGCCATCCACCCCTGCAGAGGCTCTGAGTCCCAGTGAGCCTAAACCTTAGAAGGTAGTGATCAGTCCATGACAACGGAACTACTGAGAGTTCCTCCACTCCCAGATCACTGTCTTACTGCCCCAAACAGAAAACCAGGTCCAGAGTGTGTACTGCTACATGGGCGACTCCAGATATTACTTGGGACAGCTCAATGGTTGTCATGGCAGACATGAACTCCTGAGCTGCTCCTGACAGAGCAGTCTCTGCATGGATGTTGAAGTCCCCCAGGACAACAAGCCGAGGGGACTCCAACATCACCGCAGAGACTAACTCAGCCAGCTCAGGCAGGGAGATTGTTGTGCAGTGGGGTGGTTGGTACACCAACAGAATCTCTATTCTGTCCTGGCCACCCTCTTTTAAGTAAACACACTCATACCCAGTAGACTATGGGACAGGGAACCTGGTAAGGGAGATGGAATCCCGATACACCACTACAACTCCACCTCCCCAACCCCTAGGCCTTGCCTGCTGCTGAACAGAGAACCCAGGTGGGCAAAGCTGGAAGAAATTAACACCTCCCCCCCAGCTTCATCCAGCCAGTTCTCCATAATACAAGCCAGGTCAGCATGCTCATCGAGTATCAAGTCCTGGATCAGCGGTGTTTTATAAAATGTCCTTCTTATAAGTCATCAGCAGTACACCACAGGCTTTGCCTTTGAATTGTTATATCATCTCCATTTTCAAAGTTCCTCTAGAAACAGAGCAAAGAAAAATCTTTCGTAGTGATTTTTTAGAACCAGTGATCTCACACTGATCTGAGTCAATAGTAGAATGAGCCATCATTGACATGTTCACTCCTTTAGGAGAATCATACAATTGGGAGAGACCTCGAGGGCCATCCAGTCCAACCCCTGCCATGCAGGAACACACAATCAAAACCCCCCAACAGATGGCCATACAGCCTCTGTTTAAAACCTCCAATGAAGGAAACTCCACCACACTCCAAGGGAGTGTGTTCCACTATCAAACATCTCTTACTCTTATAGTCAGGAAGTTCCTACTAATGTGGAGGTGGAATCTATTTTCCTGTAATTTGAAACCATTGCTCCATGTCTTATTCTCTGGAGCAGCAGAAGACAAGCTTGTTCCATCATCAATATGACATCCTTTCAAATATAGAAACATGGCTATCATAACAACACTTAACCTTCTCTTCTCCAGGCTAAACATATCCAACACCCTAGGTCTCTCTTCATAGGGCATGGTCTCCAGACACTTCACCATTTTTGTTGCCTTCCTCTGGACACACTCCAGCTTGTCAACATGCTTTTTGAACTGTGGTGCCCAGAACTGGACACTTTATTCCAGGAGGTCATTCCAGAAGACTAGGTATATAGGACTTCTCATGGCTTTTTTACTTAAATGTCTTTCTTACTTGTTTCTGTTTTTGTTTTGTTTTGTTTTTTACTGAGGAGTAAATTACACAATGCATTAAAAATACATAAATACCAGAATCTAGTTGATGTGTTGTTGAGGCTGCACCTTGCTGGAAATGTTAGCTAGCTTCAGCTAGAGCAGAACCATTGCATCCACTGATATTTTTAAAAAAATATTCTGCTGAAAAGGCCTCTTTTATCATTTCATGAGGTTTAACCCTAAGCAACTACCCCAGGAGTGCAACACCATGAATGCTTACTCGGGATTCTACTGGAACAAAATTTTGCTTGTCAATAAACATCTAGCTGGGATCTAGCTGCACATTAGTTAAGAGATAGTATATTCTCCAGCTGTCCCAGTTTGGCCAGAACAATCCCAATTAATATCTGCTTTTCAAATGTCCTAGTTTCTCTCTCCTCCCACTTTCCCCCTTTGTCCTCATCTTATTTCAGTTGCTGCAAACTGAGTTGAAAGTGCAAAAGTAGCTTGCATTCAATTAACTGAGCAGGGAGGAAAGGAAAGGAAAATAAAGGAAAGGAATCTTGCCCTTTCCTGTGTATTCAGGCAAAAACAAACTGTTGCAGCCTGTCCTAGCTTATGTATTCTTTCTCATTAATAACATTTGCCATCTTGAAAACACTTTGATATTGTTTGACCACAAGTATCCCAGTTTTCATCTGTGAAGATATGAGAAAGCAATGTGAAATGAATTGCAATCACTTGATTGAATTTTTCATGTTTTAAAAGGGGGTGTATGGAGGACCCAGATCTTTAGTAGTATCCATCCTCAAGTTAATTGCTGATTACGTGAATGAAGAAATGAATCCAAAAGCCATAAATTCTGTTTGTACATCAGTCTGCATCTTTTGTCCCATTCATAGCCCTGGGAGATCTCTCTGGGTTTTGCTAGACCACCCAGGCAAAATATGTTCTTATCTTAGCATGTGAGCAATCATAATGCTCCCTTATTTAAGCTCGGCCAAGTCATCATCACCATTGACATGTGCAATGCACTTTTGACTGAAATTGCTGGGTTTAAAGGAGACAGCTGGAACTGAATCTTACAAAACAGATACCTTCTAAACCTGCCGTTTTAAGCATATTGACCTGAAAATAAGTCCAGAGTTGTTTTTTAAGTAAACCTGGCTGAACTCAGAATGCAAATCATTCTTTTGAATTGCGCAATGTGAGAAGTGTCAGAGAACTCACAGCCTCATAATCTAAATAGCTCTTGGTGAGACTATATGGCAACCTGAAGACCAGGAGAGATGGCACTGTCACCTTTGACAAAAGTAGGGTGTATGTTGTAATGCTGGAATAGGGAAAATAGCCCTCCAAATATTTTGGAGTATAGCTCACAGAATCTTTAGCATTAGCCCTGCTAGTGACTAATGGGTACTGTAATCCAAAGCAATTGGAGGGCCCAAGCCCCACTGGAGATCCACTAACAAAAGCAGTGTTGGTGGGCAAATCTAAGGGATGGGCTTTATAGTTAAAATACATAAAATTGGTTACATATCTGAAAAATATGTATTTTAAAATAACTGAAATTCATTCAAAACATTGGCTGAAATCCTGTTCACTGGTTACAAGAGTATAACCCAGACATATGATCTAGGGAGCCCTGGTGACACAGGACTTTTTCAAATGGGAGGCAAGTGTCATTAAATCATGATTAAAATGTGGTAATAGTGTGATCAGGGGGAAGATTATCACACTGCCACATGTTTCTCCCATTCGTGTCCCATGTCTAAATTGTAATGGACATGTCATTGGGTAATAATGGAAACTCCTATTATTACCCAATGATACATCCATTACAGTTTACGCATGGGACATGAATGGGAGAAGCGCACAGGTGTATGATAATCTTCCCCCTGATTGCGCTATTACCATGTTTAATCACATTTTAATGGCCCTTGCCTCCATGTGATAGAGCTCACAGTGGTTAAATGCCAGTACTGCACCCAGAACAATCGTAAAGGAGGGAGTCAGGGTCCACTCAGCCTTCCACCCTTTCATAGGTTGGTAAAATGAGTACCCAACTTCTTGGGGGCAATTAGCTTACACATTGTAAAACACTTAGGGAGTGCTATTTTGCTGATAAGTGGTATAGAAATGTAGATGCTATTGCTATTGCTATGATCTTGTGATTGCTGGTCCTGAATGACCAAACATCACCAAAAATCTGCATTTGCAGCCTGGCAGCACCTTGTCAAGACCTGCATCATGCATCTTGCCTGCCATGGGTCTATTGTTAATATAAACCAGTGACAGGAAGTGAGTGTTAATGAGCATTGGAATAAGGAAGAAACGCAATGGGATATGCAGTGGGGTGTTTACTGCAAGGAATTGTTGGTTACATCACTTTGCACTGTGAGAGGCACAGAGAAAAGAGAGTTATGACTGGGTCGAGACTACCCAAGGTCAGTTCGCAAAAGAAAGAAGGAGGAGGAGTGCTATGGGAATTGAGAGGAACAAGGTTGTTTTGTTTTTGCAAAAAATGAGAAAAATAGCCTGCCAGTGATCTGAAGCTACATGTGGTATTGTGTTTTGCTAACACTTGCTGTTTAGTTCTGACAACAAACACCTCTAGTTACTGAATAAAGGTTTTCTGCTTTAAGACTACAGCCTGAATTTCTGAAGTAAGGGAGTCACTGGACTTGACACATCATAACCAAAGTTTTTCCAGGATATGGGAGATTGAGGCAGTGGGAAGTGGTATCTGCAATCGTGGGCAACCTCCAGACAAGCAGTTGTGGCAGGACCCTGAGAGATCTCACTAGCTGCCAGCTTTTGATGCACCCCATGACCAGGAGGTTGCTGAGATGTCCTTTCCCACTGCCTGGTCTCCAGAATCTTGGAAACACATTGGTCAGGGCACTGCCAGGCTGAAAAGATATGTTTTTGCAGGATAGCATCCTCAGACATAACTACAGCGATGGGGTTTCATCATCATAGTTATGTTGACAATGCAGATTATTTACTAAATTTTATTAAATTCATTAAATTAGCCACCTTGAGTCCCTGCATCAGGAGAAAGGCAGGATAGATAAATAAATAAAATAATAATTATAATTATCCCATAGTGCATTTATTGGTTTGTCACTGGATTTGAGCAGCAAACCATGATGCTTTTTTGTGGGGTTTTCAGGCTATGTGGCCATGTTCTAGAAGAGTTTCTTCCTGATGTTTTGCCAGTATCTGTGGCTGGCAAAATGTCAGGGAGAAACTCTTCTAGAACATTGGCCACATAGCCCAAAAAAACCCACAAAAAACTATCGATGCTGGCCATGAAAGCCTTCGACTTCACAAACCATGATGCATTAAAAAAAAGAAAAAAAAGAAATAGACATTATGGGGAGCCCTGGGGACACTGGGCTATGCCAAAAAAAGAAGGGGGAGCTTAAGGTGCCATATGCAGCCTAAAGATGGCAAGGTCTGCAAAAGATTTACTCTTAAGGGTACTTGTGTCTTTAACATGAGCACGGGCTTATCTTTATTGTCACACCCAGTCTATCCTTTAGCAAAGGAAATTGCACTGAACCTTCACTAAAATGTCATCAACAGGTGAAGCCTGGAATTTATTTCTCATAAATCAGCTTTATGCAGTATCCTTTCAGAACAGCTGCTATTGGCACTGAGTCTACACAGTAGTTCATATGAGGATGCATGAGATCACCAAAGTCTGAGGTGACAGTTTGATGGAGCAATTCAAAGCCATGTTGATCGACTTAGCATCAGTTGCCCTCACTTGAGGTACTGTGGAAATCTGTCACATAGCACTTGTCTTATTGGGAACTCAATTCTGTGAATTGATGTCCTAGAGAGAAGCTAGTGCTGTGTCAAAAGAATCATGATAGTCCCTGGCTCTGCTTGTTGTATATGATCTCTGGTAGGAAAAAAAAATATTACAGTTGTATATCTAGATTCTTGCTCCAAGAAGTAAGTTGTGACTAAACGGGTACAAATGACCCCAGAAGCTGCCACACTAGGGAACATGGATGAACTTCCAGATAATTTTTAGAACAAAGCAATAGCAGCTTCATTTATATACCGCTTCATACCACACTAAGCAGTCTCTAAGGGATGCTGGGAACATCAACTAATGAATAAAATAGAACAATCTACTGTCTGGAGGTGTTACAGCTTTTTTTTTTTAGTAAGAATAATGAAGACTTGTGATATTTTAGTAATATCTATTAATTTTCAACTAGCTGAGCCAACAGAAGAAGGAATGTAGTCAAGTAGGTGCATTGTATGCCAAGTAATTTTGCATCCTGTGTCAAGCAATTTTGTCAGCTATGCTGTCTAGGGGATCCTAAGAATTGTAGTCCAAATAAAACAACTTTTCTTAAGTTTTTATCATCGTTGTTGTCATTGTCATCAACATCATCATCATCATCACAGCAGCCTACAGCTAAAGATCTCTCTATTAGCACAGAAGAAAGTAACAAAATCTTCCATAAGGTCAGGCATACTATTTTCCAGTGATCCATTATGTTGCAATAGTTTCGTCTCCTGACCTGTCACTGGAATGACTCTCATAAATAGCAAACCTTACCTACAAGCAGAATCTATAAGGTGTTATCAAGTCTGGAATTTTATAAAAATACCCCCAAAATCCCTTTCCCAAAATGCATCTGTGGAGGTAATCAAGTGGCCCCTTTTCCCTGGCATCACTTGATCATAGGAGCCTCCAAGCAAGCTCTGCATCTATAGGGTGAAGTATGTCTCCTTATGACCCTAATGGAAAGGCATTATGGGAGCTGCCCCTGGCTGCCATGACCTGAAAGCGGAGAGACCACGTAGGCAGCCAGCCTTAGTTAGGAGTTGCAAACAGGAAGATTTCCTTCACACCTAGGAGACAGATTTACAGATAGAAGCCATTCCGGTATCAATCGTTCTCCCATGACAAAGGATGCCTATAGATCAAGTGATGTGTAAATTTGGTTTTACTTTGATGTAGGACAAAAGCCTCCACTGACTACGTGACTAGGAACCTATTTAAAGTCCAGGTTTTCCTTTGTTCGAAGTTCCATGTTGGTGGCAGGCAGGCACTCTGTCAGTCTGCTTCTCCTGGTTCCACGCGCCCCTTTCCCCATTTTCCTTCAGTGTTGCTGCAGCTACCTTGATTCCGAGGGAAACCATTTCTCATTGCAGGCGAGTATTTCCATTAGAAGGCCTTGTGTTGTCTTTCCATTTTTCCTCCCTTTCTTCTATTAGCCTTGAGTGATTGCATGAGTGAATGTATGTGTGTGAGTGTGTCCCCCTGTGCATCAATAAACTAGATTAAAATTCAAAGACTTTGCCTTTGCCTCAGTTCCTGGAAGTTCTGGTCCCTTCGTAAACACTGCTGGGATTCGATCCAACAAGGGTACTTGTAAGGAGCCCTATATTGGTGTGTTGAGCTAATTAATATTCCCCAGAATTTGAGCAGATATCCTTACAAAGGGCTCTAGAACAAAACTGAATCCAGTCCTTATGTGCTTAAACAGGGAACATAAAAGAGTTCCCACAACAGCTAGTTTATATTCAGACTGCTAGCATGTTGGGTGAATATTACAAACAGGTCTTCAGTTTTATCCCTGGATCTAGTACTGGAGTACAGCCAGCCCATGTGATTCATAAAAATTCCCCTGTCACATCAATGTGCTCTGGTGCTTTGATGCCCGACCATGTTTCCTAAGGGACATGTTGCTGTTAAGAGCTTGACCTGAACATTAGCAAAGAAGGCCTGGAAACACTTAGGTTTGTACTAATCTGGATTGAAACCTAGGAGCCTTTAGATAGGCCCTTGATGACACTGAATTTCAAATTTAGGAAGCTATATTTTCATGATCTGCCTTTTAAAAATATCATAACCTGCAGTGCAACTTAAAAACAGCAGGGCAAAACTACAAATGCACTAACATTTTAAATAGTTTCTTCCCATTGTTTTACTGCACAAATAAATGCAATTATAAATGGTAATTTTATAAGGTCTGTACTGTTTTCATCTTGATGGTTTTGTAGAATGTTAAAGGAACATTCACTTCATTTGCAGGACAGAGAACCTGAGATTTACGAGAGTGCTGGACAATTTCTTGATTGAGGTACAATTGGCCAGCTTTTGAACATGGTTGCCAAAACAAGCATACTGGAGGCAAACCAAAGTTTGTTGTTGGTGTGTGTTGTGTAGAAAGTAGGGCAGACCTTTCAATTTGCAGAACAAATTGCATGTTGTGGAGAAGGATGGAGTCCCTGCTCCAGAACATACCTAATCTTTTGTGGGAGGGGGAGAAAGAGTACAATCAAATATAAACCAAGAGAGTAGCTCTCACATGAAGGTTTTTGGTCCAATTAGCCAGGCATTCCCTGTCAGGATCCCTCCAGGTGTTTTGGCCTGAAACTGCCAACATTCCTGGCCATTGACCATGACATCAAGATCTGATGGGCATTTTTACCATAATGTCTTGGGATGCCCAGGTTGGGGGTGTCTGATCTAGGTCATTATAATTTACTCTGCTGGCATCTGCTCTTCATAAGGTAACTGGCAGAGAGCTTTATTTTCTCTCTGAGATGCTTGGACCATGAACTGAAGACTGTCGATACGCATTTGTTCACCATTGTATACCATTGCTAAGCCTTTGCATGTCAGTTATATGGGGGCCACAGTGGAAGAGAGCAAACTATGAAACAGTCACTTTTTTATTCTACACTTCCCAGAATGTACCCATCCTGGCTGGTGGGACTCTGGGTATTGCAATCCAAAAAATAAAAATAAAAACTTTTCCACATTCTAGGACATTCATGTCCTACAATGATTTAGCTGACTTCAGGTCCTATGAGCACCTTGTCATTTGAAGAAGGAGGGTGTCTGCTGCTTTGTCTGTGGCAGCATGACATCCTGAGCCTGATCAAATACACCAGATCATGGGCATAAGCCAGAACAAGGCTTCATACTTCTTTTTTGTGGGTTTCGCCAGCATCTGTGGCTTGCATCTTCAGAGGACCTAAGCATGCGTGGTGGAAACGTCAGGAATAAACTTTTTTAGAACATGTCCACATAGCCCAAAAACTCCACCAAAAAACTATGAATACCAGCCATGAAAGCCTTCAACTTCACTTCATACTTCTGCTTAATTTTTGTGATTTGGTTTTCAGTGTGAAAATGACCTATGGACTTACTTTTATCATTCTAGTATATTAGGGTTTTGTACCACTCATCAATCTTACCAGGGCAGATTACAAATTACAACTGCAAATTTAAACTTCAAATCACTGCTGGTGGAAATCTAGCCTGAGTAAGCTAGATTTCCCCTCCTGAGATGTTAACTTTCCATGAGCACGAACCTTTTTTTCATAGAAGAAGCATTCAAATATGCAATAGCTGCCTGTATTCAAGAAAAGTATGGTCCTAGCAAGATTGTTGTTGTTGTTCTCTGCCTTCAAGTCAAGTCAAGTTTTATTTCAGCCAACAGGCCATTAAACAGCAAAATGTATATAAAACACATAAGCATTTAAAACATATAAAACCTATTAAAATAAGACTATAAAACAGGTATTTATAACATACTCATGAGATATACATGTATGTATATACAAACACGCTCTCAAATATATTAAATAATCCTAAGCAATAAAACACAAAATCAAGGTAGATATTTGTTTGGAAATACGAAATACAAGGGACAAGTCTGTTAAGTTTGAATCATAATCTTACGTATTTTGACAGCAGAAAGAAGAAACTTTGCCACTGTTTCCGTTTTGCTTTTCTTAGAATCATTTAATAAGTACTCCAAGTACCAGCTATTTGGTCTACCAGGAGAGGAGAAATTAATCTTAACTCTCTCATCTTTATAAAGATACGAAAAATAGGACATGCTCTAGAGACTCAACAGATCCTTCGCCACAAGGGCAAACCCGTTCATGGTAAGGGGGTTCCCTTGAAGCGACCCTCTAGCACAGCTGAGGGATTTACGTTAAATCTTGCTTTGGTAAACACGGCTCGATATTTTGATATAGTCAGATTTTGCAAATAAAAAGCCTCCCTCTCAGGAATAAACTGTAGCCCTAAACTAATGGGAGAACAGATAGTACGGGCAGAGGATAAGGAATATTGAAAATCAATGTCTTTTATACGACGTGTCAAAATCTGCTGAACTCTCGATGGATCTTGTGTAATGAGAAAGTTGCTTGAGAAACCCACTCTCAGCAATTTTTCCTGGATACTTTTAGACCAAAGGGTGGTATAGTTATCTTTCCTTACGAGATGCAAAAATCCTGAATCAGGACCCACATAAAAAAGTTTCAGCCAGTACTTTAGGACCCACGTCCAAGCAGTGCATTCAACTAAATGACAGCCCGCTTCGAGATGTAAAACGGCTGATGGAACACAATTGGATACTCCAAATAATTTTCGGAGGTAGGCTGAGAGAACCTGTTCTAGTACTGCAGAGAAACCTAGGATCCAGATGGGGATCCCGAATAACAATTGTGGCATAACTTTAGCCTGAAACACCTTCAGTGCAGCAGGTAAAAATTGGCCTCCTTTAGTGTAGAAAAATCGAACTAATGCCTTGGCACTATTATTTGCTGACTGAATAACGGCAGACCTCTGAGATGCCCAGCCGCGGGATGATTGGAATATTATACCTAAATACTTAAAGGTTTTAACTTGCTCTAAGCTATGTCTGTTTAGAGTCCATTTGGATCGGCTCTGATTTTTGGAAAAAAACATAATTTTGGTTTTACTATAATTGATGGTTAAACAATTTTCTTCACAATAACCTCCAAAAACTCTCAAGATTTGTTTCAAACCTATTTTCGAAAAAGAAAGGAGGACTGCATCGTCTGCATACAAGAGTAGAGGGATACTAACAGCGGCCACTTTTGGAGAATGGTGTGCTTCTGAGGAGATAAAGGCTGAAAGATCATTAAGATAAAGATTGAATAATAAAGGTGCCAAAATGCATCCTTGACGCACCTTTATGAACAGGGATAGGTTTTGTAAGGTTGCCCTGAATACCACATTTCACTTGTATAGTCGTATCTCTATACAGATTCATAATTAACCATAATAATCTCCTATCAATAGAAGAGGCGAGAAGTTTGATCCACAGTCTTTCTCTTGGGATTGAATCAAAAGCTGATTTCAAGTCAATAAATGCCACATATAAACCTTTGCTTTGGGAAATAGAATATTTCTCAGGCAAATGGTTCAAAACCAGGCAATGGTCATAGGTTGTTTTACCTTTTCTGAAACCAATTTGTTCATTGCCTATGACATTCTCACTATCTATCCATTCAGAAAGACTGTTATTAAGGAATCGGCCGTAGAGTTTACCCACAACCGAAAGTAAATTTATGGGATGATAAATGGATGGGTCATTCCTAGGTCCCTTCTTATAAATAGGGATTATAATTGCATTTGACTAGCAAGAAGGAAGTTTAGCTGTTTGATTGATGAGAGTGAAGAGGGAAGCAAGTAGGGGAGCCCACCAAGAGATGTTTACTTTCAGGAGCTCCAGCAAAATTAAATCGGGCCCTGGGGCTTTTCCAGTTTTAATCTGGGTAATTAATGATTTTAGTTCTTCTTGGGATACAGGAGGCCACTGGGGAATATCTGAACAGTCTAGGGAGAGTAGGTTGAACAGGTTGGAGACAGCAGAGATTTGATCCCCACTGTCACTATAGAGTGTGGAAAAGTAATCCTCCCAGACATTAATGGGAATATCACAAGGGGGAGAGCCACCAGTGTTTCCTAACATCCCCATAACTGTGGCCCAGAAAAGTTTGGTATTTTTTTGTATGGAGAAGTTTATTAATGATGTCCACTGTCCTTGAATTGCCTCTTTCTTTTTCCTGGCTAAGAGTGATTTATACTGTCTTCTAGTGGTATAGTATGATTGGGGCAGTGTCTGGGAATTATCTCTCCTATATTGGATATACATGTTTCTTAGGTGAGTTCTAGCATCGGCACAGGTCTTATCAAACCAGGGAGCCATTCTTCTACACTTAAAATTTCTTGGTTTCCTCTCTGTACTACTCAGCGAAGTTGCCAGGGTCACGAGAAGCTGGGAATAATTCTCTAAAGCGTCTTGCACTTCTTGTGACTCAATAATTTGGTTTTTAAAACCCAGACACAATGGTGAGTTGAGAAGAACTGAAATCTCTTCATGGATATTTTCTGTCCACCATAGCCTTTTCTGTCTAATCACCATGGCTGAGTCAATAAGGTGTGATTGTGTCTGAGAATGTATATTCAAAGGAATTCTAAGCAAGAAGGAGAGAGGAAGATGGTCACCATCAAGTCTGGTGCCTACCGAAAAACTAGCTACATGATTGACAAAAGCATTGGAAACAAGTGCGTAATTGATGGTTGTGCAGCCTTTTGCTGAAATGTATGTGTACTCACCCCAAGGATCAAATAGAGGATTCCCATTGAGCATTCTTAAGGCAAGGTGCTCAACCATCTGCATAAAACATATACCTGCCAGATTTATCCCCCGATCTTTAAAATGTCTTTCAGAGTTCAAGGTACATTCATCCATCTCTTCTAAGCCCCAGGCATGGGAAGAAAAAAGGGCCTCATTATTATGGCCTATTCGAGCATTAAAATCCCCCATCAACGCTAAAACAGCTGAGGGAAATTGTCCCTCTAAATTAACTATGTAATTTTCTAATATTTCCCACACCTTTTTGCTGCAGTCCTTATGGAACCTAGGAGGAATATAAACATTAATCATCAACAGACACAAGGTACCAAAATCAATTAAACAGACCATAGCGATTGATTCACAATGTGGCAAGCGCTTAATAGTGGCTTTAAGCGTTGTAGAGATCAGGATAGCAAGTCCTGCACTGGGTCTGCCTTTGCCTGAGGGTGGAATAGCTGGTAAGTCAAATACAGTGGTACCCCGGGATACGAAATCACCGTGTTACGAAATTTCCGGGATATGAAAAAATTAGATAGGAAAAAAATGTTCCGGGTTACGTTTTTTTTTCCGGCTTACGAAAAAATTTTTGGTGCTTTTCGGCGCTTTTTCGCACGAAATCGCGGCTTTCTAGCACTAGCGGCTATGGCTTTTTCGGGTTGCGAAATCTTTCGGGTTACGAACGGCGCCGCGGAACGAATTAAATTCGTAACCCGGGGTACCACTGTATGGTGTATCCATTACAATCTATTCCGGACGTACACCAAGTCTCTTGAAGAAAGATCACATCAAACTTGTTGATGTAATCTATCACATCAGGATCCTTGATCTTAGAGTTCCATCCGGCCATGTTCCAGGATAAACACTTGAGTAAAGATATTATTGAAGAGGGGACTTTTAACTTATTAGGAGCTAAAGACGACACATAATCAAAGAAATATTGGTCTTTAAAAGGTACTGCCCCACCAGCAATGTTCCATGTTAAAAGGGGAATTTCATCCTCCTTTGGAGATTGTCATGAGGCATGGTTGTGATGGACTGAGGGTACATCGCCATTATGCTGGGCTAAAGGATCAGTGGTGGACAGCCAGGCTTCCAGCAAAGGCTGACAAGTCGCCTGCGAATTCTGAGACTGTGCTTGAATGTCTTTCTCCAGTGAAAGATTTCTGGCCAGGCGCTGGTTAGCCTCTGTTTGTAACAACAGAGTTTCTATCTTCTCAATTGTTTGTGTATACTGAACACTATTTACTGCACATAGACTGGTGCAGCAATTTGTTAAAGGTTGTTTGTTCTCTGCAGGTTTGTTCTTAAAATGTTGGCAATTAGAATCTGTTGGTGGTGATATAAAATCAATAAGCGGCACTGCTGTCACCATACTGTCTCGTAGGGTTTTCTTGAGATTTTCTAGTTTATATAAAATGTCATCTTGCTCATTCTTGGACCGCCAACCAAAAGCACTGATAATCTCATCATCGTCAAAATTAGCCTCACTATCTGTTGGAGAATAGTACTGAGTCCCCCTGTTTTGTTTTTGGGGGACATTGTGAAGGGGGGGAAGTTTGATAGTCTCTGTTGAACTTTTGGTGGAAGATCTGTTTCTTAATGCGGCAGAGCTAAACAAAGGTTTAACTGATTCCATTTGGAACACTCTAGAGGGAAAAATTTGGAAAGATGCTAAATATGGTCTTAACTTCAGTATCATAGCTGGGATAGTAGGTTCTTTAAATGATAGTACGAGTCGTTTTTGGTTTTGCATTGTGGGGAGCCATTCAATAGCATCCAGATCTATCAGTCTTTGGTGACAGTGCAGAAGCTGCCCTAATGAGATTTTAATTGCTTGCATAGAGTTCCATCGTCCCAGATTGATCCTATTCATAGAAATAGAGAGTGAGATCTTCTGTGTTTCTAAAGTACGCGTTTGTTTACTTGTGGTTTTCCCAGTTGTTCTATTAATGGACTTAGCACATACATTGCCTCCTCCTGCATTGTCAGAGGGTTTGATCCTATTGAAGCTATTGTCCTTGGGGTGGTGTTTACTTTTATCGTTCAGATTTCTATTACTGACTTGCCCTTTATCTGAGGTGGTAACTGAGATCTTTTCATTTCCCATTATCACTACATTTTGGTTGGTTGTAGCAGCAGCCAGTTTAAAGACTGAAGCTTTAAGATCTTTTTTTTAGCAGATCTAAGTTGTGCTTAATATCAGATAATTGATCAAACAATGCAATGACAGTTTGAGCAGTAAGCAAGCATTGCCTGGCCATAAATTCAGTTGTGCTTTCCCAAGGGAGTCTCTTCAAATTCTTCTTATGTATCTTGCTTTTGAGCTTATTTCCCTTGGGGTTGGGAGAGCTGGCTACATGGGCCAAAGATCCAAAAAGGGAGTTGTTAATATTCTCAGTTTGATTTTCATTTAACTCATCCCTAGAAGTAAACAATAAGGATAGTGTTTCTGACAGCTGTTGCTTTTCAAGTTCAGTTTGGGAATTCCAGTCTATTAATTCTACTGATTCAGAAGGTGGTGGGGGAGGGGCAGTAAAGACTTTTGTGTTACTTACTGTTCTTCTTTGTATTTTATTAAAAAAATCTTCCATTTTTGGTTGTTTCACTGCTTTTAGTGGGGAAGAAGAGAAGGAGTCTGGGCTGTTTCCACAGCAGTTCTTCCACTTACTCATGGTGCTCTCTCAGATACAAAACCTTGGTATTAGTTCTAAAAAAGAAAAGAAAAAGATCCTGCTGTGCTCCTCCTCACCGTCACCGCCTGTGGAGGGCTGTTGGTGAGTGCGGGGGCCTTTTACCTCCTCGCTGCGCTCCTCCCTCGCGGCCGCCGCCTATGGAAGGCTGGTGTTGCTGCCTGGGCTCCTGGGTCCCTGCTGTGCTCCTCCTTGCCACCGCCACTCTGCCTCTCAGGTGGACAAAGGAGGTGCTGGTGCTGCTGCAGCCACTGCTAGAGTAAGCCCACAAACTTCTTCCCTCCGCCTTCAAGTCATTTCTGACTTAAGATGACCTGAGGTGAACCTATCACAGGGTTTTCCCCCTAAATATTTGTTCAGAAGAGGTTTGTCTTTGCTTTCCTCTGAGGAAAAGAGAGTGTGACTTGCCCAAGATCACATAGTGGGCTTGTACTAAATACTGTTTCTCAAAGTTTTCTTTCTCAGTCTTACAAGGATCTTAAAATAGAGTGGTAGAATCACAAAGGAGCAAAACAAAACAAATATTTGGGTGAATTTGTCCAAAGTTAGCAGCATGTCAGGCTCTGCTGTGGGTAGTATTCAAAGTTCCGAAAATTACAGTATGACTAGGGTTGCCATATCCTGCCAGGGGGTGGGACAATCCTGGGTTTTGACCTCTAGGGGGCGTCCCTGCACGATTTCCTCCTTGATCCAGGTTTGTCCCGGGTCAAGGAGGTTGCTGCTGCTGCGGCTGCAGCGGCTACCGTTGCGCGCAGCCGCTCCTACAGCCCTCGTGCGTGGGCGCTTGCGTGGGGCCGCTCGTGCGCGATCACTCGCGCGGCTGCCAGTGTGGCCACCACCAGCGATGAGGCCTTTGCTGCCCGCCCACCAGCGCTTAGGCTGGCCCTGCGCGCGGCCTTGCAGGGCAGCGCGCAGAGATAATGAGGAGGACTTCCTCCTCCTGAGTCTGGGGCTGGACAGCCTGGCCCTTCTCCAGGCCTGAGCCTGTGAACGCTGGCAGGGGGCGGGGCTGTTCCAGCCCCAGTCTGCCCCCATTGGCCAGCCAGACTCAGGAGGAGGAGCTCCTCCTCTGTTGGGCTGGGCTGCAGCCAGAGGGCAAAGGATAAGGGCCATTTTCTTTGCCCTTTTTGGCGCCGAGGAGTATGCGGAGGAAGAGGCGGGAGGGGTGGGTGCCCATTTATAGTATTTATTTTGGTTAAGTGTGTTGTTTTTAAAGTGTATGTTTTCCAGTATTTATTTTTATTAAATATATTTTAAAGTGTATTTTTCCAGTATTTATTTTTATTAAATATATTTTTAAAGTGTATTTTTCTGGTATTTATTTTTATTAAATATATTTTAAAGTGTATTTTTTCCAGTATTTATTTTTATTAAATATATTTTAAAGTGTATTTTCCCAGTATTTATTTTTATTAAATATATTTTAAAGTGTATTTTTCCAGTATTTATTTTTATTAAATATATTTTTAAAGTGTATTTTTTCCAATATGTATTTTTTGTGTATTTTTGGTGCTTTTAATGCTAACAAGTCTCCTTTGTTTTGACAATGATAGTGTGATGATGAGGATGGTGATATTGATATCAATCAGCTTCTGAGGCATGTGCGCACTGTTTCTGAAGCCGAGACAGTGTCACCTTCCAAGGTGTGTTTTTGGTGTATTTTTTGTGCTTTCCCTTGACCAAGTGGACACTTCTGAGAAGTACAGTTGGTGGAAGAAACCTGAAATGGCAAATCCACTTCTTGTGAAACCACCTGGACATGTTCAATATGCATAGCCATGTTAAACCATGCTAAATGTTAAACCCAAGGGGTTTGGTTATGGAATAAGCCTCTGAAATATGCAAGAGGCCATGTTAAGTAAACCATGTTCAATGCTCAAATGTGCTGTTGTGTGTGTTTTGAATGGAGGGGGGTGGTTTGGCCAGAAAGGGAAGTACATTTCTGGCCTCTGTCTAGGAATAATGCCCAAATGTCCTCCATTTTGATCATGCCTAAGAAACATGCATTTATATTAACATTTAAAAAAAAAATCATCAAATTTTTTTCGCGTGTCCTCCATTTTTTAAAAAAGTGTCCTACATTTGAAAATGTTGCCCTACATTTGTCCTACATTTGTCCCGGTTTGGAGGTCCTGACTTATGGCAACCCTAAGTATGACCCCTGTATCCATGGGGAATACACTCCGACACTTGCCATGGAAATGTGAAACTTAGAATAATAGCTGAAATGAATGACTTCCAGCAGAAGGTGACCACTAGTTCATGCTAGCGATTCCTAGAGAGAACACTTCTCTAGGCATTTCTAGGTCCTCCAGCAGAACTCTATGATCAGCTTCCAACAGACACATACCATAAGTGGCTGATCTAGAAAACACCTAGAGAGAGAGAAAATTGACATTGGTAAATACCAATCCTGTGGATATGGGGGATGTACTATATAGGATCAACTACTTGGAAAGCTCCTTTAAAGTTCAGACTTCACTGTGGAGCAGATTCAGCACTTCACTGAAACTACCAGCAATCCTTGATTAAAGTGATCTAGAACTCAAAATTAGAAAATTCAGGCTCTTTACAGACTGGCAAAAAGCACTGGCATGTGGGCAGGGTGACGGCTGAGTGTCCCCACACTGAAAGCCCTCACCATGCTGCTCAGGTGCCATCTTGATGCATGCCCATTTAGACAGTGTGCGCCATGATGATGCCACTTTGGCACAGTGCCCAAACAACAATGCACCAAAGAGGCATCATCAAGCTGCGTGGCGGCGGCTGTGGCGCCTCTTCAAGGGCACAAAAAGGAGCCAGTTTTCCCAGCTCCTTTTTGTGCTCTACGGAGGCAGGATCAGTGCCACAGCATGTGGTTGCTGCAGCACCGATCTGGTGCAGAAAGGAGCGGTGTCTCTCTGCCCCTTCCTGCCCATCTGTAGAGTCCCTCAGTTGGAAAATTAGAGGAGCCCTAGTGGCGCATTGGTTAAATATCAGTACTGCAGCCATTCACATCCATAAGGTTGTGTGTTTAATCCAAGGCAGGGCTCCAACAAGGACGTAGCCAGGATTTTGGGAAGGGGGGGGTCAAGACTAAGTGCCACCATTTTGAGAGGCTAAGAGCCCTCCCCAAGACACAAAAAGAGGGTCGAGCGTTTACCCTCGACACCTTGATGGCACCACTTTAATTTCCGTTATGGCTTCGTGCAATGGAATCTTGGGAACTGTAGTTGAGTCACCTGTCAGGTGCCACAACAAAGTACAAATCCCAGCATTTCACAACATGGAGCCAAGGGCAGTTAAAGTGGCATCAAAC